>NC_034597.1:2934150-2967378 GCF_900095145.1 Mus pahari | reverse complement strand
TCTCTCTCTCTCTCTCTCTCTCTCTCTCTCTCTCTCTCTCTCTCTCTCTCTCTCTCTCTCATATATATATATATATATATATATATATATATATGCTATTTTACTACCTTGCTCCACCAGAAGGGCTTTGAGGCAGACAGAGGTGGTAAAAATTATTGAGTTTCCACAACTGTCTTCTTGACTTGGTTTTTCTAAGTAGAACAGTTGCGTTTTAAGCAATCCCTCCATTGCCTCTCCTGGGAATCTTTTTTGTTTCAGGGCAGTAGCCAAAGGCTGAAAGAATTAACTAATCTTAGTGGCCTGGCACTAGCATGTATTTTGGTTTTCACACTAATTCACATCCATAGAAGTAGAACAAGAAAATAAACAGTAGCCTCTTAGTTCATCAGGAGCTAAGGATTAGAAACTACAGATGTTGTCATACAGGAGGAGTAGACATCTCTATCCTGGACCCAAAGCTGACTCACAGCTGGGCATGTGGTAAGGTCTGCCCTAGAAGGGCTTGCCTTCAGCTTCTGAGTTCTTCGGTTCACGAGCCTCCCTGGGACTTTTGGGCTGTTGTTAGATTTGAGGTGCAAGGCTAACATATCCTATGTCTTGTGGGTAATTCAGTGTGAAGGTCTAGAGAACTTTGAGGCTGGGGTGTATTCTGGGTATCTACCTGGTGAGGTGAGTACTCTTAAGGTACCTGAAGGTCCAAGAGAACTTGACCTCTGTCATCCAAGGAACCTGGCTTGTGATAGCAGTGTGCTAAATGAACTTGCAGAGGCTCTCTCTTCATTGTATACATCTGGGTCTTTTAAAATGGAGACTTTGCCTCTTGTTTGAGATGGAGAGCACTTGGCAATAAACTGAAGTATTTAGAAATACTTCAGAGAGAACTGATCAAGGCAGTTCCTTGAGTCTTTCATTCTGATGAAATGTAATATTAGTCAATATCCACATATTACCTGCCCTCTGTCTACCCATGGCCCACTGCCTGAATGGGACAAGTGATATTGGACTCAGACTGGAGTATGCTTCCTGGGGGACAGGGCGGCTCTTCTCGCTACACCTAATCTGTTGGGAACATAGCAGGAGACCATTCTTGATGTCTGTATGTCATTATGGTAGAAAGGTTTGTTCACAGCATTTTATTACTTATGAGCTTACAGTTTGTAATTAATCACAGTACTTTTTTGCCTAATAAACAAAAGCGAGAAACATGATTTTCAATCAAAATTCTAGAAGTTACTTCCTCCCTTTTGTTAGAGAAAAAAGTCACTCTTAAGGGGGTAAGATACTCTTGGGTCACAGAAAAAAAAAATGGGCAACACTTCTATTTTCCAAGACAATGATTGATGATCTTCACTCTTCACTGACCTCAACTCCTAGCTCCCATCCCAGTTCTCCCACTCAGCTTATCCCCTTGTTTAGATTATTCTAGGGAAATAAAAACAAGCAGAGACAGCGACAACCACCTCACCTCTTCCAGCCAATCACCGAGGCTACCCGTGTCATAACCACCACCACCTCTTTCACTGATTCTGAACAATGGATAAATAGAGCTCAGTGGTGGATCCCTAGACTCCAGAGGTGGATAGCCAGTCCCTTCACCCCCCATCCCAGGTCATGCAAAATTTGATCTTTCTTTACATTCCTGCATCATGTTCATTCACTCTTCTGCCTCCCACCCTAACCACCCAAACACATTTACTCCTCTATCCCTCCATCGCCCCCATTCTCCCCCACCCAGCACTCTCTATGTTCTACAGAGACACCGTGTATGCCCCTCTATCAGCATCTTTGCATCTGCTGTCACAGCTGTGTGACTTTCCTTCTAGGTGTGTCTTTGCCACTATCATGCTCAGGGTTCAGCTCAGTCATTATTTCTCAAGGAAAAGATGTCTTTCCTGCCTTTCCTACCACAGTGGCCCTCTTAGCATTCTTTGTCTGCTCAACATGCTGTGTTCACCTTTCAGGGCTGGGTACTCCCTAACACCATATCATAAATGTATATTAATCTTATTATTGTCTTAGTATAATTTCCACAGTGGTAGGGGTTTGGGCTGCCTTGTTTATCTCTTTCCTATCAGTACCTGGAATGTTGTTTCCCATCAGTGTTTACTGCTCAAGCATTTAGTTTACTCTTGATGATTGATTATTGAATGTATTAAGTATACAGACTGCTGTGGCAAAGGTCCTTGCACTTGGCATGCCTTTGCTGTTGCTGTTGACAACTCAGGCTCTCATCACCTGCTAGTGCATGAAAGGCTGCCAGATGTGCTGCTTCTGTAGAGTGTCTCCATATGTCATCTGGCTTTTCATTTGACATAAACACATCATTTACATATTAATTCTTTGTGCTTTTCTCATTAGCCTCTAACAATTAAAATACACCATTACTTTGCCATACTCAGAATTTTTATAATGTCATACCAAAGTCTTCATTAATTAAATAACATAATTAATTAGAGCCTTATTGTAGGACAATATCATTCAGTTACAAATCATCTCCACTAAAGAGCACAATAGCATATGGGGGACAATTGTGGCAACAGAACACAGTAACTAGGCAGCCAGATGTGTGCACTGGCATGCAGAAAGTCAAAAGCTGTCACTTTACTGTTTGGGGCCAGGAACAGTGAGAAGGAACATAGTTGAGAAGATAAAAGGAAAGACAACGTCTGACACAGCTATTAGAAGCACAACTTAATTGTCAGGCTGGCGTCTGGATTCTTCCAAACATTAACTAGAATTAAAAAAAAAAAACTTAAAACAAGAAAGTTTAACATACTTTTTGGAGATATAAAATCATGTTTGTAGATTGTAATTTGAGAAACAGTGGAATATAAGGCAAATTTTGACTTCTTGAAGCACAACTCTTTTTTTTTTTTTTTTTCATTTGACTACAGGTGAGTTTTAGTGAGAGGTACTAAGACAGGGAAAGAAAGAAGAGAGAGGTTTGGGATGCTGTCTTGGTTAGGGTTTCCATCGCTGTGAAGAGATACCATGACCAACTCTTACAAAGGAAAGCATCTACCTGGGGCTAGCTTACAGGTTCAGAGGTTTAGTCTATTATCATGGTAGAAAGCATGGCCACATGCAGGCAGACATGGTGCTGGAGAAGAAACTGAGACTTTTACATCTTGATGTTCAGGCAGCAGAAGGGGACTGTGTATTATACTGGGCATAGCTATACATAGATAATATCAAAGCCTGACTCCACAATGACACACTTCCTCCAACAAGGCCATTACTCCTAAGAGTGCCACTATCCATGGGCCAAGCACTCAGATTCATCAGTCTTTGGAGGACAAATCTATTCAAACCAACACAGATGCTCTGGGTAAGAGATGAGAGCCTGGGATACAGAAGAAGTGATCTGGAATACGAGCAATTGTGAGTTCCAATTTTAGTTGCAACAATGATGATGATGAGGCTGGAGAGAGAGCTCAATGCTTAAGAGCATATATTGCTCTTACAACGGATCTGAGTTCAGTTCTTAGCAGCTATGTCAGGCAGCTCATAACTGCCTATAGCTCCAGCTCCAGAGGAATCTGGCATGTCTGAACCCTGAAAGTACTTGCACTCATCCATGTGCACACACTATCTGCTCATACATACTTTAAAAAAAAAAATCCTGAAAGAAGAGGCAAATGTGCCACCAGAGGCACTTGAGAAATATATTCACTTACATAATGGAAGTGGGCAAGCTACCCTTAGTTTGGGAATAATTATTACTTGTATAACTGTATCTATGAATTTGAAAGAATATAATCTATGGATATGTCTGAAATACCTATTATAATAGATAAATTATAAGGTGAGTATCAATGCAGGAATGTTTATATGGCTGTGCTGAACTTTGAATTTACAGGGGAAAAACTCATAAATTTTGAAAGACTGTGAATTAATTAGAGTAGTTTGATATTAAGGTTCAATTCACCAGTGATAGAAGTAAATATAGATTAAACTTCTATATTATGTGATGAAGAACTCACAGCCAGAAAGATGGCCCAGTGGTCAAGAAGACAAGATGTCAGTTCCCAGCACCTAAGTCAGATAGCCCAAGCTGCTTGTATCTGCTGCCCCAGGATATCTATCTGATAATCTCCCTGGCCCCTGCTCACAGCAATACACAAATAAACATATACATAACTGGAAATTAATAAGAATAAAATTTTAAAAAGATTTATTGCTCAAGTCTTTTAACTTGTATCTTCTTATAAATTCTCTACAGGGGACATCCCTACTAAGGACAAGGACATGGGGAACTTGGTAGAAAACAGATGGGAATTTACGTATCACATAAACCATTTGAAATAAGTTAATTAATATAAGACAAAATATGCTTCAAAACAAAATCATCCTTTCAGATAGAGATTATATCTAATGATGAAAGGACAGTCCACAGGGAATATCAGTTTTTAATTGACACGACTTTGTAGGACCTTTTCATAAGTTCATTAATTGAAAATAGAATCATAAAGAGGTTTAAAAAAAGTATAACAACCTTTTGAAATATTTTTCTCTCCAAAGCAGATAAACACACTAAGTATTTGAAAGGATCAAGAATAGTAAACTACAAAGATGATTAGCTAGTATGAATGGACATGTGTAGAATTTTATTTAAATTCAATTAAAAGAAAATATGCATTATATAGAAAGCTTTAACATTGATGAAAATTTGTTTTGTCAGATGCAAAAATGTTGGAAGGCTAGAAACAGAGAAAAATACATATATTTGGAACCTCAGAATCAAACCTCAAATGAGGTTCAAATCAAAAATATTTACAGAAATTGGTATATACTTTAACACTGTATGATAATTTGAAAGTGCACATAGAGGATATGATTATAGATTAATAATTGCATGTAAGAAATGAATGAAGATTGGCAATTCAATCTAAGAGAAATGAATGATAGAAAAAATAAATCCAAAGACAGTAGATTTGGGGAAATGATAGAAGTGTTAGAAAAATAAAAGGCATATTGTTCATGTGTGCAATCCTAAGACTAGCGAACTTGAGGCAGGAGAATTACTAATTTAAGTCCAATCTGAGGTACACAATGAGACCCTATCCTAAAAGAGAGAGAGAGAGAGAGAGAGAGAGAGAGAGAGAGAGAGAGAGAGGAGAGAGATTGTAGAAATCAACAAAGCAAAAGCAATCTTTTGAAATAAAACTTTAATACTTGATGAACAACTTCTGTATGTGTGTGTGTGTGTATCAGTTTGTGTGAGTGAGTTTTTATCTCTGTATGTCTATGTGTATACATGAGAAAAAGAGAATAAATAGTATTAGAAATGGAAAAGAGGTCTTGAATACAAACATTCCAAAGGATAAAATCTCAAAAGACAGTACTTGAGTAACTTCTTTATGGTACTACATGTGAAAACATCCCAATAAGGGTGAAAATGAAGACATACCCTAACTTTATGTCTGAAATATAGGTTGAGAGCACAGATGCTTAGGATAAATAAGGCTTTCTTTAAGGGAAATTCACTTACCCAGTGTGTATGGAAAATTGTCATGTAGTTGGAGTGATGCTGGTACTAACGTAATGTCAAAAATGGAATGGACTTTAAAAATATAATTACAAAATAGTCAGTTATAAAATTATGGTAAGTAGAATACAAGATGGATGACAGTGTGTTACAAAGGGTAGGTTAGCAAACATTACTAGAAGTTAACTGTTGGGACACAGTCGAGGGACAGAGTCATGTAAGGAGATTTCTGAGTGCTTGTGAGAACATTCCCAAAGGACAAGCCTAGAGTCTTGTGACCTCAGTTTCTTCTGCATCTCCTAGAATCATATGTAATAGCAACATCAAAATATAAGACATTTCAAAATTTAAAAGTCCCACAGACTTCTAAAAATTCAAAGAGTTGGGCTGGAGAGATGGCTCAATGGTAAAGAGCACTGGCTGTTCTCTGAGAACAACTGGCTTCAATTACTAGCACACACATAACAGTCAAAACTGTAACTTTATTTTCACACAGACATACATGCAGGCAAAACACCAATGCATATAAAAATAAATAATAAATCTCAAAAATTCAAACTGTGTAAGTCTAAAGGTTCTTTAAAATATTCTCTCAGCTGTCAGCTCCTGTAAATAAAAAAAAAAAGTTACTTTCTTGCTTCAGTCACAATCTGAACAAACCAAAATCAAATTACAGCAATGTAAATAACTCAGCATTCAATGTCTGGTGTTCACTGACTACCTTCAGGGCATCTCCAAAGGATCTGAGTACAGGTGGCGTTTGTCACCTCTCTAGAGGTAGTTGGAGCTGGGAGAATGGAGTCGATAAATGAGGTAGCATAAACTCTTATGCAATAGCCAACTTTATTCAGAGCATCAGACAACTTATACTTTGAGGTTTAAGGAAGGTCACGCAAATAAAGTTCTCATTAGTTTAATCAAACTATGACAAAAGAAACCCTATGTCTTTTCCTAGGGTCCTAAACATTTAATTAAATAACAACAGCAAGCAATAATAAGTAATCTGAAGTAAGCTCACTCATATCGTCCATTGGGGGAGCATAGAAACACATCCCAGGAATATTTCCGTGTTTAGAAGAACCTGAGGTCACAAGACTCTTGTCTTGTTTTCTTGGAGTGTTCTTACAAGCACTCAGACATCTCCTCATATGACTTCATTTCCTAGACAGTGTTTCAATAGATGGCATTTAATCTGTCATCTAAATGACTTAAACTATCCAGTCAAAGAGATGGTGGTACAGGGTCCGAGGGCAGAACACAAAGGAAGTCTATATGGAAGAGATAGAAGACTTGAATAGGATTGTAGATGGGAACGTTAAAGGTACATGTACAGTTTCAGGAATTGCCATGGAATATGAATTTCTCTCAGCCAAACATAAATTCGGAAATATCTGTGAAGTGCAAACATATATATCTCATTAATAGATTAAGATCATTATCTCTAGAGAAAACACACAGAAACATGGATGGGGGAAAAGGTAAACGTATCTCTTTCAGAATCATGACTGCTTGTTCTTTATTATAGCAGTGATTTAAAAAAAAATCTGGAATAAAATCCTCAATTCCAAAATGTCAGAAAAAAAAATTCTAGAAATGAACAAAGAGATGTTATTCTGCCTGGAGCAGTGGGCAAACCCTGCTAGTCAAAGTGGGCTGTGGAGTGATGATACGTGCGGTGCTGAGAGGATGCGGTAAGGGGAACAGCACTGCCCCACACAGGACCTACTACACAGTGCAAATGTGGCCAATCTTAACTGAGACACGCCATGAATATAAATAAACACACAAGGGTTGTCAGTGACTTGGTGAAAAAAGAAAGCCAAAGAGTGTGACATAGTTCAATATTTGTAGGAGGACTACTTATGGAAATACTAAGACATATTGAATTGCGTAAAACATTATTAAATTTGGTTTACTTGTATTTCATATTTATATGAATGCTACTTATTGAAATACTAAGATATTGGATTGCATAAAATACTATGAAATTTAGTTTGCTCTTGTACTTAAATGTGTTTATTATAAAGATTAAAATTACATATATTTCTCATATTTCTAGTATTAATTATGGGTTAAAACACATCTATAGCAGGCTAGCTTTGCCATATTTAACTCCATATTTTACTATATTTTATACATGTGTCATAACCCAATAAATATGGAAAATGGAAAATGTAGTCAACAAGTTTTACATTGGAGGTAATTTTAAATCTTAATTTCCAGAGTACTTGACTTACTCTTGGAAAATATGTCCATTTCTGGGACCTCTGTACAATATCCTAAGGAACTGGCCATCTATATATAGAAAAATGGATACAAATATTATATAACCATCAAGTAATTCTTGTTTTTACCTATATAACTTATATATTGAAGTTTGAAAAACATCATAAAAACTAGGGTAAAGAGCCTGTTTTCTGAAAGACCAGCTAAAAGATGATTTTGCTATTAACTAGCAGTTATTTTGAGAATTAAAAGAAATGATGTAAGGAAGCTCATGTTTCAAATTTATTACATCGCAGCATTGATAATATATTTAAATAATAGCCGTCCTTGGATTTTATTCCATAAAATTGACTTATTTTTCTTTTGAATGGACTAGTTAACATTGGACTTAGAGTTTGGCACACATGAGCTTGTGATTTACTGGATAATTTTTCTCATCAAAATCTAGGCAGAACTATTTATTTTAAAACCAATATTTATTTTACAATGGGAAGATGGAACAGATTAAAGGGGCATAAAACCATGATAAATCACCAAATCTTTATCCCATAGAAAATCTCTTAAATGGCTCTTAAAGTAATGGCAGTAAAGATGCCTCCAACTTGGTTTGGGTGATTTTTCTGGCATATGGCACAGCCACATAGATTAAAACCTAATTATGAAAAACTTGTAGAAATTCAGACACTGTCTATAGATATTTCTCAAGAAAATGTACACTGCATTGACTCCTCAGTTAAGTCTCTGGGTTCTGCACATTTACAGAAAGGAATCCAGTCTGAACGTTTCAGATTTCAAGGCAACGATCCAAGACATGATATAGCTTCCAGTCTTTTTAATTTAGTAATCAGTTTTTATTTCACATGTTTAACAAAATGTACGTTTATATTTAATGTACATGATTATACAATATTTCCAAAGAAATGAATTTTTATAACAGCCTGCTTGGTTCTATTTATATCTTGAGTTATAATAATTTATATAGTTAAAAATATTGTTGTGTTTCTCTAACCGTATTGCTTAGTACTCTTCTTTTCTAATGTTTGTGAAATTTTATCACAGAAAACTTTGGATGAAGCATGAAACACTAACATAGAAACAGTCTTTGTAAAGATATCGATCTGCTGTGGGTCTGATGAGCTGTGCAATGTCCTGTTGTGTCATGGATGTCTAGCTTCTCTGTAGCTAATTACACTCAAGGTCAGGGTTGGCAAACCTTTTCTTTGAAAGACCAAAGAATAAAAATCACAGGCTTTCAGTTGTATAGTTACAGTAGCACGTGCCATTATTGAGTTACTCTGTGAACAAATGGGTGTGTTACCCTGTGCAGCCGTAGTTTTGTGTTTAGGGACTTTCCCTGAAAAATAATCAGAGATTGTAGCAAAGAGCTATCTGTGGGATTTTCTCTATGGTGTTAATCAGTGATATGGAAAGCTGTTTCAGAGCTTTTACTAATTGAAAGAAAGGCCATCAAGTGATATTCAGGATGTTATCTTAAACATATATTATTAGATTATATCATGTGAAATTACTGATAATTGCTTCTTGTTTGCAATATGAAAATTTTCTATTATAAGCCTAAGAGTATGTGTGTGTGCATGCTTGCGTGTGTATGTGTGTGTGTGTGTGTGTGTGTGTGTGTGTGTGTGTGTGTGTGAGGGAGAGAGAGAGAGAGAGAGAGAGAGAGAGAGAGAGAGGAGAGAGTTATTAACCTATACTTTTCTGTGTGGAAGAAATAGAACTTTTGTTCTATTTTTTGTTATATTTTCATTTTTTACAGTGAACATTTTTAAATTTTCAATTAGGAAAGGGTTTGCTTTTAAGAGAGAAATTCTTTATCCTTAAATCTCTGGTGGAAGTAGGAAAGGGGTACCTTTGTAGTTCACTTTGCAGGAGATGGGCCTCCTGGGAAGAACTTGGAGAATTGTTTTTCTATTGGCAGAGCCATTCCTATTATGACAATGGATTCAGGATGCTGTTGCCAATGTACAGTATGTGCTTCCTCTCACTGGTGAATCCATCTCTCCCAATGGCATTTATTGTTCAATTCATCAAGTGAACTCCTCATATCTAGGTTCCTTATCCATCAAGTAGCTGCCTGGTTGAGCCTGGGCTTAGCATGGAGAACATCCACAAGATGAGAATGAATGTGCTGGTCACCAGTGTCACATTGCAAATTGTAGGCTGCTTTGATGTATTTGCACTTTACATGGTGTCTGCTTGCTTAATGAAGTCCATATCTTAAGAAATACATCCTATGCTATGTTTTGAGAATGTCAAGGCCAAGGGGGCAAACTCAGTAAGAAAACTGCATAGAAAATATCCACGACTTCTACGGATCATCAGGGGGAAAGCCTGCTGACACGGGAGTTTTTGCTTCCACATGGTAGGAGGCCTGTGGTCTTCCTGTTTGAGATGTTGGTCCTTTCTGTCATTCACTTCTACAATTCTTTGAGTTTTCTCCCTTCAGCTCTATTTCTCTTTGTTTCTTGTCACCTAACAGAAAGACAGTTGGGGAGAGATGGTGACACAAGAGCCAGGTTTTGTTTTTTATTTTTAATTAATTTTTTGGTATACTAGTATTTAACTTTCCCCTGGAGTCTTGGTTGGAATGACACTGATTTCTAGTGGATTTGAAGAAGTTCTGAAGAGATGGCTGGTCCCTCAGGCCTGCTGTGAGCCTGGATCTCCTTGTCCCAGATACAGGGGTTGGAATTTGTGTGGGACTATGAGACATGTTCACAATGCCAGCTGCTTCTCCCAGTGACAGCCAGTGGGTAATGCCACAGTTGGCCCCTCCTCTAGAGAGGAGCAGACATGCTACAACCTGCATGTTTTGCTTATCATATTCTGAAATGCCCTTTTGCTGTACTTTAGTATAAATGTTCAATGTGGATATTTTGGGATGGTTCCTGCCTTGTTTGGAGTACAAGTCGGGTTAAGCATATCTGTGTTAGAGTCATGGCAGGCCCCTCTGGGCCTTATACTTCATTAGAATGAAAATCTATCCTCGGTAGGAAAGAGTTACAATGCTAAACAGAGCTGCAAATCAGAGATGGTTGCTTTCACAAACTCTCCTGTCAGCTCATTTTTTTCATGAATTCACATGATCTGGAATTTATACTTGTTACAGACTATTTGCACGATTTCCCTTTTTAGTGGGTAAGAGAAGACTAATTCAACACACGTTCCCCTGCCACTTCGAGGGTGAATGGGGAAGGGGAAGGGGAAGGTTTTGTTTGTTTGTTTTTTTGTTGTTTTGGTTTTGTTTGTTTTGTTTTGTTTTTCGTTTGAAGATATCACAGAGCAATTGGTAAAACCATGTCCTTAAGAGTTTGAGGCTGAGGTGACACATCTCAGGGACGCTCTTGATCTAGAGATTGAAAAGCCTCCAGTTCACAGAGTGTTGACTGCATCATTTTGCTCGGCAATACAATTTTTAAAAAGTCAAGTGAATGCAGTTTGATCGCATCAATGAAATATATCAAATGTAAAGTATTTGGAATGCTGTTAAGAAAAATGTTTCTTTTTTTCTTGTATTTAGAAAAGAAATGGAAATTGCTTTCTTTCCCCTTGAGTTCATACTATAAAAGTTTATAAATATTATGTCAAGTGTTTAGGTGTTTGTGTGAGTAGAACTCATTTTATAAATCTGACTGTACCAAGAAGGCAATTAATTTCTAGAAAATTGTCAGCCAGCAGACATACTGAACCTAGAACAAATGATTTATTTTTCTGTGTAGGCAATAATGTATGGAATAAAAATTAGGAGATTGTCACAAAGAAAAGGGAAAATGAGTACAGATCAATAATTTAATTTAACTCTGACCTGGCTAAGCTCTATAACATGGTTCATAATTTTTCAATGAATAGACCCTTAGCATTTTACATATAGCATCTTGGTTTCATATTGATCTGCTCTAATGTACTCTTCATTGCACAGACAGGGTAGCACTGAAATCGGAAACCAACGCAGTTCAACCTGCAAGCCAACATAGCATGGCAACCTGCTCTTGTTATTTTATCTAGTTGCAGAACTCTGTTCTCCTGGCTAACCTTTAAACATCAGAGGAGCTCAAGCAGTGAATGAGTGATGAGCTTGTGGAGGCTGCTTTAGCCGATAGACTCAGTCCTCTATATTACTTAATTGCTTACTGGAAGTGGAGCTCTGCACATACCATGCACAGTGTACTTTGTTCTGGGGGAACAGTATTAACTTTTAATGGATCTAAGTGGCTTTTTAGACAAGGGAACCTAACTACTCATCAGGAGGTGAGTGATTGACTGGTGTTCACGTTTATTAATTATTCATGAAATCTCAATTACAGGGCCCACAATAGGATATTACCTATTTCACGAGTGCTTGATATGTGCTCTGTGCCATACCCTGATGTTCCATCATGGCCCAAAGCACTGGGCCCTGTTGTCATGAAGCCTACCGGCCTGCGAGCCAAGAGATAAGTGTCAGGGTACATATAGAAGTTTAAAGAACAGCAGTTTAAAAATCTAGTTCTGCATGCTCCTATAGAAAATGCCTGGTTTTTGCACAAAGTTCCTAGTTCTAAGAAAATTTATCTAGCCCATTGTTTCTGCCACCCATGGAAATATTTTATATACAATGTGGAGTCATTAGTCTTATAAGCTGCCTCTAATTCCTGGAAAGGAGTGCGCTCTTGGTGGTGGTGGGTTAAGGGAGATTCCTGGACTGTGGTTTGAAGCTTCTTCAGTAATGAATTGAAACTATTCTTGATCCTGCTGTTGATTCTTGCCCACTATCTTGTGCATAATCGTAACATTTAGTGCTCCCATTATTTGGAACAGTTATCATAATTTCCCAATTTGTGTGATTTTTTTTTATTATTAGTAGTAGTAATGGACTATTGCTGTTAGTCTCTGCACCCTGATAGGATAATTATGCTCATTGTGATTTTTCTAGCATTATCACAGAAGCAGGGATAAAACGGGTGAATGAGCATTTTTCTTGGTCCAAAAGATTTTCTGGAAGGATAGATGAGTTAAAGCTTTATATTCATTAACAGCAGCTGCCATGCTTCTTTTTGTTTTCCTCTCATTTCAGGATAACATCCTTATGTCTTTAACTTGATTTTTTTATCATCTGTAACTTTGTGGCCAGACCTTTGAGGTGTCCATCTCCTTTCCAGTTCATTTCCTTTCAGTACCATGTCAGATTCCTGTCTTACTGGGAGTTCCTGGGAGAGTTTCATTGCAGAAATAAAATTAGCCCTAGCCTGGGTCTGCAAGAATGAGACAGTGTCCACCTTGGACAGTGTCCATCAGAGGAACTCTTTTTTTTTTTTTTTTTTTTTTTTTTTTTTTTTTTTTTTTTTTTTTTTTTTTTTTTTTTTGGTTTGTTTTGATTACATATTTTCTTTATTTACATTTGAAATGTTATTCCCTTTTCTAGTTTCCCCTCCAAAAATCCCTATCTTCTTCCCCCTCCCCCTGCTCCCCAAGCCACCCACTCCAGCTTCCTGGCCTAGGCATTCTATACTGGGGCATAGAACCTTCAAAAGACCAAGGGCCTCTCCTTGCATTGATGACCAACTAGTCCATTCATTGCTACATATGCAGCTAGAGCTATGAGTCCCTCCTTGTGTTTTCTTTCATTGGGGGTTTAGTCCCAGGGGCTCTGGAGATACTGGTTAGTTCATATTGTTGTTACTCCTAGGGGGCTGCAAACCCCTTTAGCTTGCTGGGTACTTTCTCTAGCTCCTTCTTTGGGGACCCAGAGCCTCTCAGGAGGCAGCTATACAGGCTCCTGTCAGCAAGCTCTTGTTGGGATCTACTATAGCGTCTGGGTTTGGTGGTTGTTTATGGGATGTATCCCCAGGTGGGGCAGTCTCTGGATGACCATTCTTTGGAACTATTAAAGCACAAAGTCCCCCTACCTTTTCTCTAGGTCATCTGCTCTCCCTTACTGGGGCTGCTTTCCCTGCATTTATTTGTGTGTTTGTTTATTTACATCCCAAGTGCTTCGCGCCTCTCTCCTTCCCCATCCCACCTCCCCTTCACCTCTGAGAGGGCAGCCCTGGTTTGGGTTTCTTTGTTTTTCCTCTTCTATTTTCCCTTTTCACATTCATTGCTCTCTCAATCCTGTCCTCTTAGCTCCAGGCAGGGCAGCTCATGAAGTTTAGGCTTGCAGGAAGAAGTCAGGTTCCACCCATCTTGGACTATGTCTTACAAGACAGGGTATTTCATTGAAATGCCATTTTAGTCTTATTTATTTATTTTTTATTAAAACATAACTGAAAGAACTTGCAAATGAAAAACATCACACTGTGATATAGCTGGTGTCTTATGGACATTCCAAGGCAGGTTTCACACAAACTGCAAGGTTGGGAGAGGGGGGAATGGATGAAGGAGGGGGGGAGGGGGAGGGAGAGGGAGAGGGAGAGAGAACATATGGAGTTGATATATTGTATAGAATTATAAAAGAACTAACAATAACATTTTAAAAAGTCACACTTCTAGATTAGCCAGATCCAAAGTCTATCCCTGCAGTTAAAACTGCCATTCTAAAGTGTCAGATCTTCACACAGGATTTTATACTTTTTCCTCTATTTTTTATGCAGTTATTATGCGTGCACGCACACACACACACACACACACACACACACGCACGCACGCACACACACACACGAAAAATCTGACAGAAATAAAATTAGAAAAACAATTAACATTATATCTATCCTCTTTCTGACTCGTGTGCCTTACTTGAATTTCATCTCGTCTTTAAAATGGAAAGACTAATACCCACTGTGTAAAGTATTTTGAGAAGTAGAAAACTGTACATGAAGTGCTCAACTCCTCGTAGCTCCTCACACATGGCAGCATCTACGGTGCTCTCTAGTGATCTCCGCTCATGGTATCTGTCCCCGTCTCTAGAGCCTTAGCACGTGCACTGGACTCCCTGGTCTTTGTACATAACCATCGTGGCTAACTGAGGCAGAGCTATTGGAGGGTTTTCCAAGTTCTCCGTTTGACAGTTCTACATCTCCACCCTTGTTTCTTCCAGACTCCTGGTCATGTGATGCAGAATTTTTCTTTTGTGGTAGTGCTGCATAGAAAGCAGCTTCAATGTATCCACCGTCCAATAGCTCCCCTTTAAGTCTCCAGGTACAGAGAGGCTTGGATTTCTCAGACATCACTCCCAGCTTCATACTCATTTCATTCTGGCCAAGATCTCTTTCCACAGGCTTATTGCAGATTGCTGCAGCTGCAGTCAGTGTTTACAGTCTGATGACAAGTTGGAGATTAAGGCTTGTCATCACTATTTAATTAACCTCAAATTAAGCAGTTTCTGGCCCCATTCCATGTCCTTCCAGAAGCCTATCAGCTACTATCACAGTGCTGCGAGACCTGTTGGATTTGAGGCTGCATCACAGGAAAGCAGTGGCCTCCACAGTAGTTACACTGCACATGCGCAATTGATTCTTACTCAACCCACCCACCCCACCCCACCCCCCGGCCCCGGCTCCAGCCAAAGCTAAGTATCCATCCAAAGGGAACGTGAAGGGAAGACGAGAAAGGATAGCCATTTCCCAGCTCTAAATGTGTTCTGTCTGTGCATTGCAAAGGAAATGAGCACGAGCGTATTTCAGAGGTGGAACAAGGTGGTTATTGGGATGTAAACCCTGTTCTTATTACAGAGTAGTGTGTTCAGTAATGAAAGTGTGTGTGGTAATTGTCAGAAAGGAGAGAGAAGGAAAGGCATGGGGAGCTCACTCTTCACCCCCATGTCTGAAGTGTGACAAAGATGTCCAGTCCTTCGGCCGCTGGCCAGATGTGGCGCTCGAGCACCTAATATGTGTCAAGATTGAACTAGCATGTGCTGTATGTGCAAAGTGCATATCAGATATCTAAGACTTATTAGAGAAAATAATTTAATATGTATCATTAATTTATGTTAATTATACATTTAGATGTTATTTTGCATGGTTTGAGCACTAAAAATTTCATTCTCTTAAATTTTTGGTGTCACTGATATGCTTGATAATTATGTATGTCTTATGCTATATTTCTCTTAAAATTATTTTTGATTTGCACATATCAAATTTCTAAATATTAGATTATTATACCTACAAATTAATACTTTCACTTAACAGCATTGTAAATATACAATCATTTGGCTAAGATGAAGTATGAATATTTAAATCATGAACTATATGTGGTTTTTAAATACATAATATTTATTTATATTGATATACCTTCATTGATTAATTTCCTACATTAAAAACATTATTATTGAAAAAAATCATCACAATTCTTCCCTATCTGTAGGCTATGTAGCCTGAAACCCCATAATGATACTTAAAACCAAAGACATTACCAAGTCCTGTATCTACTGTATAATGTATATATATATATATATATATATATATATATATATATATATGTGTGTGTGTGTGTGTGTGTGTGTGTNGAGGGGGAGGGAGAGGGAGAGGGAGAGAGAACATATGGAGTTGATATATTGTATAGAATTATAAAAGAACTAACAATAACATTTTAAAAAGTCACACTTCTAGATTAGCCAGATCCAAAGTCTATCCCTGCAGTTAAAACTGCCATTCTAAAGTGTCAGATCTTCACACAGGATTTTATACTTTTTCCTCTATTTTTTATGCAGTTATTATGCGTGCACGCACACACACACACACACACACACACACACGCACGCACGCACACACACACACGAAAAATCTGACAGAAATAAAATTAGAAAAACAATTAACATTATATCTATCCTCTTTCTGACTCGTGTGCCTTACTTGAATTTCATCTCGTCTTTAAAATGGAAAGACTAATACCCACTGTGTAAAGTATTTTGAGAAGTAGAAAACTGTACATGAAGTGCTCAACTCCTCGTAGCTCCTCACACATGGCAGCATCTACGGTGCTCTCTAGTGATCTCCGCTCATGGTATCTGTCCCCGTCTCTAGAGCCTTAGCACGTGCACTGGACTCCCTGGTCTTTGTACATAACCATCGTGGCTAACTGAGGCAGAGCTATTGGAGGGTTTTCCAAGTTCTCCGTTTGACAGTTCTACATCTCCACCCTTGTTTCTTCCAGACTCCTGGTCATGTGATGCAGAATTTTTCTTTTGTGGTAGTGCTGCATAGAAAGCAGCTTCAATGTATCCACCGTCCAATAGCTCCCCTTTAAGTCTCCAGGTACAGAGAGGCTTGGATTTCTCAGACATCACTCCCAGCTTCATACTCATTTCATTCTGGCCAAGATCTCTTTCCACAGGCTTATTGCAGATTGCTGCAGCTGCAGTCAGTGTTTACAGTCTGATGACAAGTTGGAGATTAAGGCTTGTCATCACTATTTAATTAACCTCAAATTAAGCAGTTTCTGGCCCCATTCCATGTCCTTCCAGAAGCCTATCAGCTACTATCACAGTGCTGCGAGACCTGTTGGATTTGAGGCTGCATCACAGGAAAGCAGTGGCCTCCACAGTAGTTACACTGCACATGCGCAATTGATTCTTACTCAACCCACCCACCCCACCCCACCCCCCGGCCCCGGCTCCAGCCAAAGCTAAGTATCCATCCAAAGGGAACGTGAAGGGAAGACGAGAAAGGATAGCCATTTCCCAGCTCTAAATGTGTTCTGTCTGTGCATTGCAAAGGAAATGAGCACGAGCGTATTTCAGAGGTGGAACAAGGTGGTTATTGGGATGTAAACCCTGTTCTTATTACAGAGTAGTGTGTTCAGTAATGAAAGTGTGTGTGGTAATTGTCAGAAAGGAGAGAGAAGGAAAGGCATGGGGAGCTCACTCTTCACCCCCATGTCTGAAGTGTGACAAAGATGTCCAGTCCTTCGGCCGCTGGCCAGATGTGGCGCTCGAGCACCTAATATGTGTCAAGATTGAACTAGCATGTGCTGTATGTGCAAAGTGCATATCAGATATCTAAGACTTATTAGAGAAAATAATTTAATATGTATCATTAATTTATGTTAATTATACATTTAGATGTTATTTTGCATGGTTTGAGCACTAAAAATTTCATTCTCTTAAATTTTTGGTGTCACTGATATGCTTGATAATTATGTATGTCTTATGCTATATTTCTCTTAAAATTATTTTTGATTTGCACATATCAAATTTCTAAATATTAGATTATTATACCTACAAATTAATACTTTCACTTAACAGCATTGTAAATATACAATCATTTGGCTAAGATGAAGTATGAATATTTAAATCATGAACTATATGTGGTTTTTAAATACATAATATTTATTTATATTGATATACCTTCATTGATTAATTTCCTACATTAAAAACATTATTATTGAAAAAAATCATCACAATTCTTCCCTATCTGTAGGCTATGTAGCCTGAAACCCCATAATGATACTTAAAACCAAAGACATTACCAAGTCCTGTATCTACTGTATAATGTATATATATATATATATATATATATATATATATATATATATGTGTGTGTGTGTGTGTGTGTGTGTGTGTATACATATACATATACACACACAATAAGTTTAATTTGTAAATTAGGCACAGCGAGAGACTGACAACAGTAAGAAAATACAATGATTAAAGTAATATACTACATAAATGTTCTGTAAACACAGTCTCCAGTGGAAGATTTTACTGTACTTATTCATCCTTATGATGATCTGAGATGATTCTTTGTCTCTGTAAGGAGCAGAAATGGGATGGATAGCACAGGCATTGGAACTTAGCAGTAAGCTACTACTCAATACACTATACAATACTATTTGTATCTCAGGTGGCATTGAGTGTGATGCTAATACATGTGTTCAAGATGTACATAAAAGCATATAATTTAAAACTTGTTAACTTCTAGAACTTTGTATGTAATACTTTTGGTGGATGGCTGACAACAGATACCTGACGTCACAGAAGTCTAAAGCTTGGACTAATAAAGTTTCAAATAAGATAAGCCTGTACAGAACACTCAGGGGGATTTATTCCCAGAAGTTACCTGTAGATTGCAAACATGTTCCTTGACTTATTTCTAGAAAAACACTGTGTGTGTGTGTGTGTGTGTGCGCGCGCGTGTGCGCGTGCGCGTGCACGTGCGTGTGTGTGTGTGTGTGTGTGTGTGTGTGTGTGTGTGTGTGTGTGTTCATGTGTTTGAGGACACATCCTTCATGCTCATTGGTGGAAGGCAGACTTTAACATTGGGTGACACTCCTCAGGAGCAATTCATTTAGTTTCTTGAGAAATGGTTTATCCTTGGCCAGGGACCATTGGTTATGTAGACTTAGATGACAATAAGCTGCACGAATCCACCTATTTTTACTTCCCTGGTATTAAGATTACAAGTCCATACTACCATGGCTGACTTTTTTTTTCTTCTTAATTAGATATTTTCTTTATTTACATTTGAAATGGTATCCCCTTTCCTAGTTTCCATTCTGAAAATCTCTGATCCTCTTCCACCTCCCATCTACTCCCCA
Organism: Mus pahari; assembly: GCF_900095145.1. Taxonomy (NCBI): domain Eukaryota; kingdom Metazoa; phylum Chordata; class Mammalia; order Rodentia; family Muridae; genus Mus; species Mus pahari. The sequence continues at coordinate 2,948,195 of NC_034597.1, read as the reverse complement.
ACCCACCCACTCCAGCTTCCTGGCCTAGGCAGTCCCCTATACTGGGGCATAGAACAGGACCAAGGGCCTCTCCTCCCATTGCTGACCAACTAGGCCATCCCCTGCTACATATGCAGCTAGAGGCAAGAGTCCCTCCTTGTGTTTTCTTTTATTGGGGGTTTAGTCTCAGGGAACTCTGGGTTAACTGGTTAGTTCATATTGTTGTTTCTCCTAGGGGGCTGCAAACCCCTTCAGCTCCTTGGGTACTTTCTCTAGCTCCTTCACTGGGGACCCTGTGCTATGTCTAATGGATGACTGTAAGCATCCACTTCTGTATTAGTCAGGCACTGACAGAGCCTCTCAGGAGGCAGCTATATCAGTCTCCTGTCAGCAAGCTCTTGTTGGGATCTGCCATAGTATCTGGGTTTGGTGGTTGTTTATGGGGTGGATACTGTACTGGCTAGTTTTGTGTCAACTTGACACAGCTGGAGTTATCATAGAGAAAGGAGCTTCAGTTGGGGAAATGCCTCCATGAGATCCAGCTTTGAGGCATTTTCTCACTTAGTGATCAAGGGGGAAGAGCCCCTTGTGGGTGGGACCATCTCTGGACTGGTAGTCTTGGGTTCTATAAGATAGCAGGCTGAACAAGCCAGGAGAGGCAAGCCAGTAAAGAACATCCCTCTATGGCCTCTGCATCAGCTCCTGCTTTCTGACCTGCTTGAGTTCCAGTCCCGCATCCTTTGGTGATCAACAGAAGTATGGAAATGTAAGCCAAATAAACCCTTTCCTCCCCAACTTGCTTCTTGGTCATGATGTTTGTGCAGGAATAGAAACCCTGACTAAAACAGATATCCAGGTGGGGAAATTTCTGGATGGTCATTCCTTCAGTCTCTGCTCTGAACTTTGTGTCTGTAATTCCTTCCGTGGGTATTTTGTTCCCCCTTCTAAGAAGGATCGAAGTGTCCACACTTTGGTCTTCCTTCTTGAGTTCATGTATTTTGCAAATTCTATCTCAGATATTCCGAGCTTCTGGGCTAATATCCACTTATCACTGAGTGCATATCATGTGTGTTCTTTTGTGATTGGGTTACCTCACTTAGGATGATATCCTCCAGATCCATCCATTTGACTTTTTATATAGGTTCTGGGTATCAAATCCAAGTCCCTATGTTGTTATAGCAGATACTTTACTTCTTGAAAACACCTTCTCAATAGGTCTCAATATCAAGTTCTCTGCTAACTGAGCTACATTAGTTTTGCAATTAATGAAGCAAGTTTACAAAGCACTCAGCTACACTGATAGGTTCTGATTTTTAGCAGCCAGACATTCAAGAGTGTACCTTCTACCTGCTGCATCACGTGTTGAGAAGCATCTTCAACTATATTGACTATGAAAGGATGCAAAATGGAGTCCGCAATTTTAATTAACTGTCCCTCCTCTTGCATTTCATTGCTGGCTTTAGACACAAGCTGGTGGCAGTCACCTGTCAGAACTGTTCTCTAAAGAATTCGAGATGGGGGAATGTTAAAGTTGTCTTGGCAATTAGAGAGGAGAGTCTGGGAAGAAACAGAAATGGCTGATGAGCAGCACATTAATAACATGGCCAGATAGGCAACGGCTTCTAGCACTTATAGGTTAAACCTTTGAGCAAATAACAGGCCAGTTTAAACTTAAGAAGAAAAAGAAAGAAGCAACCATTAACCTCATCTTATGTCATTTTTTATAATGCAGAAACAATGGCTTTCTCTAGGAAGCAGGCACCTCCGAGATCCTGTGTCGCTTTACCTGAAGTAGTTTTGGAGGGTTTTCTATGAGTCCGAAGAGGTAAAGACAAAAAGGTCAAAGATAATGGGTCCCCATCTAATACCAGACTGCTTTGCCAAGCACTTGGAGCACATTTTTCTCTGTCTGTTATGATAAAAACCGGAGAGAATGCTATGTGCTTTTAAACAGTTTCTGTATCAGATGCCCAGTGGAAGAATGAGTTGAGGAGGCTAATTTATCCAGCAAATGTGCCCCTGCAAGTCAGGAATAATTACCTCCCTTGACATCTGAGGAACCTTTACTGCATCCCACTGGATTATCTGTGGATAGTCCTTCCAAGCCATTCTCAGAGACCCAGCCGTGACAGGTGAGCCTCTTTATTTATTTCCACTTTTAGAACTTTGTAGAATTCCTTTTGAGGCTGGCTTGCTGCATAATGAATGGAGATACAAGCCGTGTGTTATTAGCAGGTATCTCTCTGCTGCAGGCACCGCCTGGAGAACTTTGCCTCTTTTTGGCATACAAGCCTCATTTATTTCCCTGTGCTTTCTACTATGGGCAGAGGCTGACCAGCTGCATTATTAAATTACCATGATTGCATTGTAATGTTCTCGCATGATCAGGGGTTGAGCTGAAAGTTAGTGTTGTCTGCGAACTTCTTTTCCCCTTTCTCAAACTGCCCCACGTGGACATGTATGTCTTACCTGGTCTACAGTGGAAGGAATTCTGACCAGTTAAGTACAGGAAATGAATGTTCTATTGTTAAATAGACTGTTCTGGTCTGGAGTTTACTAGACAATTCATGGTGTTATGTGTCATTTATTTATTTATTTTTTTTTAGGGGATGGGAGGCACTTGACATTCAAAAGTATTTGACATTTTAGAAGATATAATGTGATTTAAAAGCTATAATGTCACTAATATACTTACATATAATTTATTTAGTTTACACAGGCGTTCAAAGGCTATCTATTCTCAGCAGAAAAGCTTTTAATTAAAAATATTTGATTAAAATTAGGCCTTACTCTTCAGTTCTTCTCCCCCCTCAACACACACACTTCTTGATAACTGGCATAGCATTGGATATAACGAGGAAAATCACTATAATAATATTTCTCTTCTTCATAGAAAAACTCAGTTCCAGTATATTTGAATATATAATAAGGTACTAAATAGATAGCTTAATGACTGAATGAGCTGTTGAATGACCATGTGGTTATATGACTCTCTCCCAGGAAACTTGTGTATCATATAAATACTTTCAACAACAAATTAATAAAAGAGATACTTGAAAGTTAGTTTTTCTTTTTCAGTCACTGTCTAGGTACCTTACAGTTACCACCTTCCTTTGTTAAAAGCAGGCCAGATTGACCTTGAACTTAGTCACTGACAATCCTAAACTTCTGAACCTGTATCTTCTACCTCTTGTATTCTGCAGTTTATACAAGCACAGCCAGCAGTTTCATGCAGTACTGTGGATGGAACGCAGGGCCTTGCGCATGCTAGGCAAGCACCCTTTCACATCTACTCCAGCTCCAGCCTTGGCACTAGTTCTCTATTAAGCCTCATGGTCCCTTGCCTTTCTCTACTTAAAAGCCTCCAGGAGTTTCTTGCCCTCGTCATCAGTTCCATTCACATTCCAGATTCTTTGAGTAAATGCTCTGTGTTCCTGCCCAAAGCTCTTCCCACACTCAGATTACTCTTCTACTTTCTAGTGCTATGGTTGTTTGGCCCTGTAGTCTACCCTTGTCCTGAGCCTTAACCTATAGAGTAACTATCTTAGAACTCTCTTTGCCTTCCCTGAGATGATTTCCATTGTGTTTCATGTTGGTCTCACTTGCTTGAGATTTTTCCAGGGAGCTCTTTACCTCTGCACAGCTGCCACTAGCAGTTGTCATCACCAGTCAAGACAATGCTTCTCTTTGTATGCCTTTGACAGTTCATCAATAAAATAGAGTGGCATGTGGCTGCTTTCCCTTTTTTGCCAAGTCAGATGAAGTATTAGCACAATGTAAATGGAGATGTCCCACCAATTTAAGTTCTTCTTCCACAGATTTATCTTGACTCTTTTGATGCTGATGGGATCTCTTCTCATGTCCAAACACCTAATGTTTATTGTAGGCAAACGCTCTGCTAAATGGGCTGACCCCATTTGATCTCTATATCCACTCTATTCTGGATGCTGTTACTTTCACCTACTTGATAGACAAAGACAAGTTCAGTGTGCCCGAGAAACACAAACCTTTTGAATGGCAGTTGGGGCTTCACCTTAGTCTGTGTGAGCCTGATGGTCTGTAGGAGGTAGATAGCTATTAACTAGCAAGTAGTGGATTAATGTCCAGCAAGTGCCTTGAATATTTGAAAAAGGCCCCTTTTGTTGGCTATGTGTCTCCCGTTTATAGCTCCCCCTGCCCCGTGCCATGGAGATTGTCTTCTGGATGTCTTGTCTCCCGGTACTGCATTCAGTGCTCTTTTCCCCCTCACCATGGCCACACTTTGGGGAGTAATCTATAGGTTGCCCCATCTGGGTGTTTTGTGTGCCAGTTCCTAGTTTTGTTGATTCTTTGTATAGTTCTTTTTGTTTCCACTTGGCTAATTTCAGCCCTGAGTTTGATTATTTCCTGCCTTCTACTCCTCTTGGGTGTATTTGCTTCTTCTTGTTCTACAGCTTTCATATGTGCTGTCAAGCTGCTAGTGTATGCTCTCTCCAGTTTCTTTTGGGAGGCACTCAGAGCTATGAGGTTTCCTCTTAGCACTGCTTTCATTGTGTCACAAAAGATTGGGTATGTTGTGCCCTCATTTCCATTAAATTCTAAAAAATCTTTAATTTCTTTATTTCTTCCTTGACCAAGTTATCATTGAGTGNGGCATTGTTCAGCTTCCATGTTTATGTGGGCTTTCTGTTGTTTTTGTTACTATTGAAGAACAGCCTTAGTTCATGGTGATCTGATAGGTTGCATGGGATTATTTTTATCTTCATGTATCTATTGTGGCTTGTTTTGTGACCTAATATATGGTCAATTTTGAAGAAGGTACCATAAGGTGCTGAGAAGAAGGTATATTCTTTTGTTTTAGGATGAATTGTTCTATAGATATCTGTTAAATCCATTTGGTCCATAGCTTCTGTTAGTTTCACTGTGTCTCTGTTTAGTTTCTGTTTCCATGATCTGTACATTGATGAGAGTGGGGTTTTTGAAGTCTCACACTATTATTGTGTGAGGTGCAAAGTGAACTTTTTGCTTTAGTAAAGTTTTTTTTTATGAACGTGGGTGTCCTTGCATTTGGAGCATAGATGTTCAAAATTGAGAATTCCTCTTGGTAGATTTTTCCTTTGATGAGTATGAAGTGTCCTTCCTCATCCTTTTTGATAACTTTTGGTTGGAAGTTGATTTTATTTGATGAATGGCTACTCCAGCTGGTTTCTTGGGACCATTTGCTTGGAAAATCATTTTCTAGTCTTTTATCCTGAGGTAGCATCTGTCTTTGTCATTGAGATACATTTCCTGTATGCAGCAAAATGATGAGTCCTGTTTAATCAAGTCTTATTGGGGAATTGAGTCCATTGATGTTAAGAGGTATTAAGGAATAGTGATTGTTAATTCCTGTTATTTCTGTTGTTAGAGTGGAATTACATTGTGTGGCTATTATCTTTTGGGTTTGTTGAAAGAAGATTACTTTCTTGCTTTTTCTAGGGTGTAGTTTCCCTCCTTTTGATGGGGTTTTCCATCTTTTTAGGGCTGGATTTGTGGAAAGATATTGTGTAAATGTGATTTTGTCATGGAATATCTTGCTTTCTCCATCTATGGTAATTGAGAGTTTTGCTGGGTATAATAGCCTGTGCTGCCTTTTGTGTTCTCTTGGGGTCTGTATAACATCTACCCAGAATCTTCTAGCTTTCAGTCTCTGGTAAGAAGTCTGGTGTAATTCTGATAGGTCTGCCTTTATATTTTACTTGACCTTTTCCCCTTACTGCTTTTAATATTCTTTCTTTGTATTGTGCATTTGGTGTTTTGTCTATTATGTGACAGGAGGAATTTCTTTTCTGGTCCAATCTATTTTGCATTCTGTAGGCTTCTTGTATGCTTATGGGCATCTCTTTCTTTAGGTTAAGGAAGTTTTCTTCTACAATTTTGTTGAAGATATTTACTGGGTCTTTAAGTTGGGAATCTTCACTTTCTTTTATACCTATTATCCTTAGGTTTGGTCTTCTCATTATATCCTGGATTTACTGGATGTTTTGGGTTAGGAGCTTTTTGCAGTTTGCATGTTTTTTGCCTGTTGTGGCAATGTTTTCTATGGTTTCTTCTGCCCCTGAAATCCTCTCTTCTATTTCTTGTATTCTGTTGGTGATGCTTCTATGACTCGTGATCACTATCCTAGGTTTTCTATCTTCAACGTTGTCTCCCTATGTGATTTCTTTATTGTTTCTGTTTCCATTCATAGACCCTGGATGGTTTTGTTCAATTACTTCACCTGTTTGGTTTCCTGTAATTCTTTAAGGGATTTTTGTGTTTCTTCTTTAAGGACTTTTAGATGTTTACCTGTGTTCTCCTGCATTTCTTTTTTTTTTTTTCTAGTTAATTAATTAATTAATTTTAACCTCCATATTTTATCCCCAACCCCTGTCCACCTGTCTTAGGTGCATCAACTCTGAATGAACACAGACCTGGCAGTCGTCTAGTCTGTGTGTCTTAGGGACCTCATATCAGCTGGTGTATGCTGCCTGGTTGGTGTGCTGGTTTGAGAGATCTCTGGGGTCCAGAATAATTAAGACTGCTGGTTCTCCTACAGGGTCACCCTTCTCCTCAGCTTCTTTCAGCCTTCCGTAATTCAACAACAGTGATCAGCTGCTTCTATCCATTGGTTGGGTGCAAATACTGCATCTGACTCTTTCAGCTTCTTGTTGGGTCTTCTGGAGTGCAGTCATGCTAGGTCCATTTTTGTGAGGGCTCCATAACCTCAGTAATAGTGTCAGGCCTTGGGGCCTCCCCTTGAACTGGATCCCACTTCGGGCCTGTTGCTAGATCTTCTTTTCCTCAGGCTTCTCTCCATTTCCATCCCTGTAATTCTTTCAGACAAAACGTTGTGACTGTAAGATGGCCTCCCTTCCTCATTTGATGCCCTGTCTTCCTGCTGGAGGTCTGCTCTATAAGTTCTCCCCCGCCCCCCACTGTCTGACATTTCATCTAATGCCTCCCTTTGAGTCTTGAGAGTCTCTTACCTCCCAGGTCTCTGGTGCATTCTGGAGGGTCTCCCCAACCTCCTACTTCCTAAGATTGCCTGTCTCAATTCTTTCTGCTGGACCTCAGTCATTCGAGATTCCTCAGTTGTAAAATCTCAGTTTAGTTCTATACCCCATTATTTGATTAGATTGTTTATTTTTTTGGTGATTAGCTTCTTGAGTTCTTTGTATATTTTGGATAGTATCCCTCTATTATATGTGGGGTCAGTGAAAAATTTTTCCTAATCTGTAGGTTGTTGATTTATCTTATTGACTATGTCCTTTGCCTTACAGAAGTATTCCAATTTCATGAGGTCCCATTTATCAATTGTTGATCTTAGAGCTTGAGCCATTGGAGTTCTGTTTAGGAAGTTTCCCCCTGTGTCAATGAGTTCAAGGATCTTCCCTACTTTCTCTTCTATTAGACTCCATGTATCTGGCTTCCCATTTTTCTTTAAGGGAGTTATTCATGTCCTTCTTAAAGTCTTCTATCATCAATATGAGATGTGATTTTAAATTAGAGTCTTGCTTTTCTGGTATATTGCAGTATCCAGGGCTCACAGTGGTGGGAGAACTGGGTTCTGATGATGCCAAGTAGCCTTGATTTCTGCTGCTTATATTCTTGCCCTTGCCTCCGGCCATCTGATTATCTCTGGTGTTAGCTGTTCTTGCTGTCTCTGACTGTGACTTGTCCCTCCTGTAAACTTGTGTGTCAGCACTTCTTGGAGACCAATTCTCTCTGGGAGCAATTTGGGTATGGAGAGCTGTGGCCCAGGGTCAGTTCTGGGTTCTATGGTACAAGATCAGCTCCAGGTGAAGACAGAAACCCAAAACCATGTTTTTCGTAGAGGTACATGACTGGCAACAGCTCAAGTAAACTTACTCCTAGTCTACTCTACAAGGGAGTGGCATGAAAAAGAAGTCCAAGAGCCATTCTGTGGTTTTAGAGAAACTGAGGTGACAAGACTCTTGTTTTGTTTTCTTGTAGTTTTCCTGCAAGTGCTCATAGTTCCCCTCACAGGACTCCAATCCTGAACTGTTTTCTGACAATTTCCCAATGCAGGTAACCAAAGAGGTTGCCAGTTCCAGGCTGTGCCACATCTGGAAGCTGGTTCTTTCATTACCTTTCTCCCAGTCTTGTAGTGCTTACATTTTCTCCCCTGGATCCCTCTCCCATGATGTTATCAAGATTTAGAGTGGGTGGTTTGAAAATCTTGTATGGGGCTGAACCTTGAACCTGCTCTTTATTCTCTCTGCCCATGCTAGTCCCATCTCAGAATTTCTGACATTGCCTACCCTACTCATTGCCTCTCTGTGTTAATGTTTTAAACTCATTTCATTAACGTATCTTAATAATTCATCTCTCAAATTGTGTTACATTTCTATCTCCACATTAAGATTGCATTGCAATCCATTCTTCTAGATCACCATGTCAACTAAGAACTAATTACATGCTGAATCAAATGAATTTGAGCCAAAAAAGGTCAATATAATTTTTTCACTAGACCTTATTTACAACTATAAGAAAGTGCATATATATATATATATATATATATATATATATATATTTGAGATCTCATTCTTAAAGTTGATATTGATAGCTGACCTATATAATATATATTATATAAAGATATATTGTTTACTATATAGATAATTTCCATTAATAACAAACAGTATACATAATATACATACTAGACAATTATATACAACTAATATGTATTTTATATAATGCTAGGTAAAGTTAGGTGGTATAGAGAAAGTGCATTTATTTGGAGTGCATGCGTTTATTAGGAGTGGATCATGAATCTTTCTCTAGTGAGGTAACATCTGGGGCCAGGTGAAATGAAGAAGGAATACCTAGGAAGATGGCACCGAGTCCTCCGGCAAGTAGTACCAGCAAGGCTGGAGGAACTGAGTTGAGAGTCTGTTTGACAGAAGCCAAAGTGGGGAGGAGAAGGGAGCAGCAGAGCTGCATAGCCAACAGAGTTGTATTATGTAAGGCCTTGCCAACCCATTTTAACTGTGATAGAAACCTCTGAAAGCCTGGAGGAAAAGAAGTGATGTGATCTGATTTATAATTGAAATTTTTTACTTTAGCTGTTGTGAGCAGAAGGGACTGAAAGAAATGAGAGGAGAGGTAGAGAGTCAGGAGGCTCTAGCTGTATGCCAGGGACGTGAACCTGGGGTGAAGCTTTGTGACCTAGGCAGCCACATGAGAAGGTCAAGGCTGCATGAAGGTCTTGAGGGAGAGTCACTGGTGTCATACCTTCTAATGCATTTATTGTCATACAACACATCCAGGGCAGCACTCATCATGGGCATTTATTTGCATTTCACAATTTTATTTAAGACTTACACTTTGTTTCAGTTTATTCTTTGAGAAGGTCCTTTAAGATGGCACTTAATGACTAATTAGTCAGTGCAAACTAGTCTTCTATCTGGGGTAAGAATGTATTCCTATGACAAATTTATTTATTCATCATCTTCAAAAGCAATTGAATTTCTGTATTTACTCTCCAATATCTGAAATGCTGTCAGCCCTCCAAATGACTACTGTGGAGGTAGGATATTTTTGTGTGCTATTCTAATTTTGTATTGCCTTCATTTTAATACCCTCATCTCCACTTTGTATTACAAACTTCATCAGACTGCTGTGTGCTATTATAGCTGTCGTCACCACGGGGAGAAAATGACTAATTGAAGCTGTTTATTGATATAATAGAGCAGGTTGTGACACTTGGCAAGAATGCTGGAACGATGGGCTCCAGCTGATGTTATGTAAAAATATTCAGCCATGAAATATGCACTTGTGAATGGCTTTTTGAAGACGTCTGCAGAATGCAAATAATCCATGTTCTAAGGAAATCCGCAAATTAAAAATATCTGACAAGCTAAGGTATAGAAGAGTGAGGATGCAGTGTGAAATGGGTCAGGGAATGGCCTCGAACTTATAACAATCATACTAATTGTCAATTATAATTATTTTTAGTGCCTATGCTCAGTAACAAACAATGATTTTGCCCTCATCAATGAAGGTAACATTTAGCAGAAAATGGATGATAAACCTGTGATAATTTTGGGATTTGTTCTTTAGTGGGTATGTTGGCATCATGACAAAGACTATTCATTTCTATGTTGTCTTTGGAAATTCAGTTCCTTGCAAATGTTGAAATACATATATGCTTTGACCTCCCCATTGTGTTTCGTTATCATTTGCTTTAGAAATATTAGCATGTATGTTCACAAGAATCTATGCACAACAAATATTTATGGTAGCATTGCATTTACAAACAGATGATTTAATACACTGTAAATGTCCAAGCTATAGAGGATTTGGTGAATAAATTATTTGATATCTGTACTTTATAGTCTCTGTGGTACAATTAAGCTATCACAAAGAATGTGCCTATGTATAACAATCCCTGTGCTATGAGTTAAAAAAGTGCCTGATAGATGCTATTATTTGTGGTCACACATTTTAAGGATAAGACATGCTGTATGTTTGGGCTGAACACTTTATAGTGGATCACAGCAGCAGCAGGACACACATTTTCCAGTGTATTCTGTAGTATATCTTTCATATGCATATTATTTGAAAACTATTAGGTAAAAAAACTATAAGCACTTACATGTTTGTCCTTTTGTCCTTTGATTCCTTCTAGGCTGTTCTATACCTGGTTTTGTTCTGAGAATAGTCGTTGGTATGGGATTTCATATCGTCTATTAGAATATCCCTTGTTAGGATACCCTTACAGTTTTATTGAGTTGGAACCTCCCTTTCCTTCATAATGTTATGACCGCAGAATACAACAGAGCACTTTGTTCCAAAGTCCCTGTACTTTATATCCAGAATAACTCTTTAAAAACTTGTTTGAAATAAGTGGCAAAATTATCAAACCCATTGGGTCTGACCTTCTAATAGCTGCACTTTGGAAAGTGCTATGAATCAAGCATTCTTTTTAACAACAAACAGAAATTAAAAGCTAGTAATGTTATGTATTATCAACTTTTTAAAAAGCCCATCATACCCCCAACTATGTAAACAGCCATGGTTTGAAATATACAGCCCAAAGCTGTGTCACTCTCTGCTATTGTGGGTGGCGCCACAAGGCCCCAAGAACAATGCTTAAATTGTGTTAATCACCGTTACAGGAAGTGCCGTGTGGTGATGTTCATAAACCCCATTGCTCATATTGTGTTTTGAGATAGGGGGGCAGCAAAAGAGTCAGAAGAAAAATACACTTCTAAAAAACTTAAATAACAACTTGTGAATTCCATTCTCTGCTACTGCAAAAACAACTCATTAAGCACAAACCTACACTAAAGCACCCAAGGGGTATGAACTGTGTAGTGTAATCAGAGCTTATTTTCCTGTGGTGGAGACTGAAATTTATATGTTCCTTCTAAGCAGCACCTTCCGATCCATTGCTAAGTTCTAACAGAGACAGAAATTTACAAGTTGCTGCTTTAACAACACCAAAAGCCTTACAGAAGCTTTGAAATTTTATGATGTCCCATTTGTTGATTCTTGATCTTACAGCACAAGTCATTGGTGTTCTGTTCAGGAATTTTTTCCCCTGTGCCCGTATGTTCGAGGATCTTCTGTGCTTGCTCCTCTGTAAGTTTCTAAGGCAAAGGACACACAGTCAATAAGACAAAAAGGCAACCAACAGATTGGGAAAAGGTCTTTACCAATCCTACATCTGATAGAGGGCTAAGCCGGGCACTGGTAGTGTGACTAATATCCAATATATAGAAAGAACTCAAGAAGTTAGGCTCCAGAGAAACAAATAACCTTATTAAAAAGTGGGATACAGAGCTAAATAAAGAATTCTCAACTGAGGAATACCGAATGGCTGAGGAACACCTAAAAAAAAAAAATGTTTAATATCCTTACTCATCAAAACAAATCTGAGATTTCACCTCACACCAGTCAGAATGGCTAAGAGCAAAAACTTGGGTAAGAACAGATGCTGGCAAGGATGTGATGAAAGAGGAACACTCCTCCATTGCTGGTGGGATTGCAAGCTGGTACAACCACTCTGGAAGTCAGTTTGGCAGTTATTCAGAAAATTTGGCATAGTACTACCTGAGGATCTAGCAATACCACTCCTGGGCATATACCCAGAAGATGCCCCAAAATGTAATAAGAACACATGCTCCACTATGTTCATAGCAGCCTTATTTATAATAACCAGAAGCTGGAAAGAACCCAGATTTCCCTCAACAGAGGAATGGATATAGAAAATGCAGTACATTTACACAATGGAGTACTACTCAGCTATTAAAAACAATGAATTTATGAAATTCTTAGGCAAATGGATGGATCTGGAGGATATCATCCTAAGTGAGGTAACCCAATCACAAAAGAACACACATGATATGCACTCACTGATAAGTGGATATTAGCCCAGAAGCTTGGAATACCCAAGATACAATTCACAAACCACATGAAATTCAAGAAGAAGGAAGGCCAAAGTATGGATACTTTGATCCTTCTTAGAAGGGAGAACAAAATACCCATGGAAGGAGTTACAGAGACAAAGTTCGGTGCAAAGACTAAAGAAATGACCATCCAGAGACTGCCCTACCTGGGGATCCATCACATATACAATCACCAAACCCAGCCCCTTTTGTGGATGCCAACAAATGTTTGCTGACAGAAGCCTGTTATAGCTGTCTCCTGAGAGGCTCTTCCAGTGCCTGCGTAATACAGAAGTGGATGCTCACAGCCATCCATTGAACTGAGCACAGGGTCCCCAATAAATGAGCTAGAGAAAGGACCCAAGGAACTGAAGGGGTTTGCAGCCCCATAGGAGGAACAACAATATGAACCAACCAGTACCTCCAGAGCTCCCAGGGACTAAGCCACCAATCAAAGAGTACACATGGTGGGACTCATGGCTCTAGCTGCGTATGTAACAGAGGATGGCCTAGTTGGTCATCATTGGGAGGAGAGGCCCTTTGGAGTGGGTGGGTTGGTGAGCAGGGGGAGGACAGAGGGGGAGGGGGCTTTCAGAGGGGAAACCAGGAAAGGGGATAACATTTGAAATGTAAATTAAGCAAATATCTAATTAAAAAAAAAAAAAAAAGAAAGAAAAAGAAAAAAAAAAAACACGAAAAGCATTAGTTCCCAAACAGAGAAGGCAAAGTTTATAAGCTGCCATTCAACAACCCCAGGAAACTTCTGTTTGTTTGTTTGTTTGTTTGTTTTCCTTTTACCCCACCAGGTGTAGTAAAATTTATAAGGTTAGTGAGCAATCCTCCATTATTAATACTAGGTTATGTTACTGGTGGGGATTCCGCAAATGGCTTATGAACATTATCTGAAGAGAAGAGTAGCAGTAGATGTGGTGAGGCAGGAACTTCTTTCAGACACACTGAACTTAAAATACCACTGAAGAATATGCAGAGATCGTCATTCCTGGCCATGTGTCTCTAGGAGCTCACTGCTGTGACTCCCTGACTCTGGAATACTTTGTATGTGCCTGGTTTATGTGACTACATAACCTCTTCTTCCATGGACATTCCCCTTCTCTTCTGTTCTCTTCTCAGAACCTGGGGAGTAATTGCTGTGTGCACAATGAATTAAGTAGATGGCTCATAGCCTTAGAACACAATTTCCATTATTATCTTGCCCTGCTACCAAAATATTTTGTTTAGTATTTTCTTGTTATTAGAATTTCAGGATATCTATATCCTGTTTTGGTGATTGTATTATTTTGAGCTCCTTGAGGGAAGATAGCATGCTTTACATTTTCTTGTGTTCCCAATGTGGGCATGCATGTAGCTGTGTAATTGGAACCAAATGGCTTATTAGCCACTCAAGAGAGCAGGAAAAAGAAAGGGGAACGTAACAGACAATCCTGTCATAGTGGGTCTGCAAGAACACTGCCTATCAGAGCCCTTCCATCCTCTATGTGGTTTGAAGTTATGTCTCCCACCAAGAGAGGAAATCTCTTCCCTACCTTGACTTTTGGCTACTCTTCTCTTCTCTTCTCTTCTCTTCTCTTCTCTTCTCTTCTCTTCTCTTCTCTTCTCTTCTCTTCTCTTCTCTTCTCTTCTCTTCTCTTCTCTTCT
>NC_034597.1:2929166-2934083 GCF_900095145.1 Mus pahari | reverse complement strand
TCCCTTCCTCTCCTCTTCTTGTCTCTGTCTCTCTGTCTCTGTCTGCCCCCCACCCCCACCCCGTTTGTCTGTCTCCCAAGTCCTGGGAATAAAGGTGTGTGCCATTTTGCCTCACCCTTTGGCTGGCTTTCTGACTTTCTTGGTAAATGTGTAATGGCTGTGTCTGAGACTACATCTTCAGGTGGAAACTTCTGATTTCACTCTTCTTAGTTCATGGAGCTGTCCTGTAAAGAAGTGTGACCATGTTGTAGGAATTAAGTCACAGGGATAAAAGTCTCCCAGACACAGCCACAGAGACATTAAAAAGGAACCCAGCAAAGCTAGTCAAGAGTCAGTGAGCTCAAGGAAGCTAACTTGTATCTCTCAGCTCCAGGTAAATGATGAGGTCAATACCAAGTGGGACAGTATCAAGTCATCCTGTAAAATCCTGCCCATTAGAAGAAGTGTGACATCACGGTGTGAATGCTGTATCTCCCTCCTCACGCTTTGGACACTTGTTTCCCTGGCTGGTCAATAATGATGTTGTTCATGGAGACTTTAGGAACTGAGTCAGTCTGGGAGAACTGGGGCACTAGGTTATTACCATAGCCCAGAGTTTCTCACTAGAGAAAGTTCTAGACCTTTACCAGCTGGCAGAGACTATAGAAGGAATCTATATCACAAACCCCACCAAGAATTCTCTATCTCTCATTCATTCTCCTGTGGAGCCATCCCCCAGCACTTCCTACCTAGGAACAAAGACCTGCTCCTCTGTTTTGTCATTTCTCTAAAACATCTATTCTCTTTTATGAGCTTTGCAAAGCCAGATACAAATCTAAACTGTTGGCATGGCTCATTGCTGGGTACTCCCAGCATGTATCCACAATGCACACATTTAATAAAGGTTTGTTTTCCTGTAGTAATCTGTCATGTGTCAGTCTAACTTAAGGGGCCCCAGTTGAAGCATCCAGGATGGTAAAGGGAAAAGGGCCTATCTCAGGACACACACTTATATGTATAAGTAGTCACTGTTGTTAATTGTCATTATTAATGACTGACACCAGATATCCATCTTGTTTAAATGTGCATTGGGCCTGGGAGCATACAGTTACTGTTACATGGTGGAGAGGGAGAAGGTCCTTTTATGAGTTCATCTAATACCTTTATGTGAAAAGAGGGAAGGCAGAAATTTTTCTTGCATCTGTTCCTTTTAAATCCCCACAAGCTCAAATTAACCCTTAATGTATATTGACAAACTTTGGGGTGGAATCTTCTGGCACTCTTCGTTCTTATGTTCTGTTAACATAAAGTGACCTCTAAAAACCATGTGTCAAAGGCTCTTTTGAGAGTTGGTCTAGTCTTTGAAAGATAATAGGATCATGAGGGTTCTAGTCTAATTATTGGATAAACCCACTGATGAATTCATAATTTTATGATATTATTTGGAGGTGATGGATATTTTCAGATTTGGGGATCATAGGAGGACAGAAGTAGGCTATGGGGCATCCTTAGAGGTCATAGCTTGTCCTGACACTCTGCGTTTCTCTTTGCTTCTTGACTACAGTGGGGTGAGCCTCTGTGCTTGCCTATACCCTTCAGTATGATTCTGATCTTACCTTGGACCTGAGACAATGGATCCAAGAAAAATTAACCAAGACCTCTGCTACTTTGAGTCAAAGTAAATCACTCCTTTAAGCTGTTCCTTGGGGTATTTGTCACAGTGATAAAGTTCTGGCTGATACATATTCATAGCCTTGTCTAGTCTCTACAATAGCAGCTTTCCTTGTTAACAGAAGAGGAACTGGGCTCAAGGATGTTGAGTTAGCAGCCTGTGCTACCCAATAGGTAAATCCGAATTTCATTTCAAGTTCGATCCAGTTCCATAGTCCAAGCAGATATCTGTTTTGACATGTTTCCTTTGCCATTACCATCCAAACAGAAACCTATCTTTCTTGGACTCCATGCCTCCAGGTAGCATGTATTGGGGCTTGGCTTCTCTTCTGTCTATTTGTCTATTTTTATTCTAAAAATAAGAGTGGTGGTTCAGTACAGTCATATAGTTAATTATGGGGGTTGCTGGCATGAGCGTGTCTGTACACATACGTGTAAAGGTAGAAACAACATTGAATGTCATTAGTTGGAAGGTTTAATTACTTTATATACACCTTCATGTAATTACTGTCAACATTTTATTAAATTATTGTCAGTGATTTCTTTTAAAGTGCTGATGTAAGGGATCACTAGAATAAGTAAAGATTATTTTTTTAATTTGAATTGTTTCTTTGTTTTCACTCTGTAAAACCAAATATAATAACAGTAATAATGTCACCCCCCCTCTCTCTGCTCCAGACTTACTGGTTCCCTCTGTGACATTCATCAGACAGAAACCCCTAGTGTTAGAGGTTTTTATCAGAACATCACAAAATAAACCTTTAAAAACTGATTTTAATGGCCGGGCGTGGTGGCGCACGCCTTTAATCCCAGCACTCGGGAGGCAGAGGCAGGCGGATTTCTGAGTTCGAGGCCAGCCTGGTCTACAAAGTGAGTTCCAGGACAGCCAAGGCTACACAGAGAAATCCTGTCTCGAAAAACCAAAAAAAAAAAAAAAAAAAAAACCTGATTTTAAAAGACTCTGATATGAGACCTAGTTTGAAATTAGACTCCAGGACACCTCTTCCTTATTGGCTTTGAAGGACTCTTCTGCGTTCTCTTGAAAGTTAAAGAAACTGGCAGTGTTGGAAATGGTGATGCTCTGTGCGGTCAAAACCAGTACACTGCAGGAAGCTCCCCTGTGACAACAGCGTTTACTGAAGCTACCCGGGGGGCCTTTGATGAGATGTTTGCTTAGCTCTCAGAGTCCATTAGAGTACACTGGGCAATGTTTTAAATCATGTAAAAGTTGTGGTAGTGTGTGTGTGTGTGTGTGTGTGTGTGTGTGTGTGTGTAGAATCCAATTACACCTTCAGTAAGGAATGAGTATTTTATGGTGTAGAGAAATTGAAAAAACATATTTGGTAAATGAATAGCATATAAAAGGTGCCCTGTAAGATCTTTCAGGTTCTTCTTTACGGGAGTATCATTTGCTTCTGTAGTTTTTGATGAGGTTGAAATAAATTTTATTGTCCTCTTACTCTAAAAAGGGAGGTGACTGGATATTGACAGGCCTCTACTGGGACCTGAATAATTAACTAACTGTTTTTTTTGTTTTTTGTTTTTTTGTTTTTAAACACAAATCCATTCATCTTCCCACTGCCTGCTGTTCTTAACCACAAGAACTGATAGCTTCCTGGTAAAAACGAGATTTCCTTTGCCATTTTGAATGAATCATATTTAAGACAAATGTTTCACTTTGGTTTCCTGATCTTTTGGAAATGAAATATTTTCTTGATTTTAAGATAAATATCTAACTTTCTCTGACAAATTTAAGTAGTGTCAAAATACAAAATGGTAACAAATTTCATTTAATGATCTCCTTTGGCTTTATTTTGATCTAAAATCGGGTAATATTTCATTCCATGTAACAGAAGAGACACTCCAATAAGCTGAGGTGAAGTTGGTTTGTAGACATTGAAGTACTGATCTTACCAAAGCAGAAAGATGAGCAAATGGGTCATTTCAGGTTCATTTCCTTGCAGAGAGGGAACCGACAGATGGCTGGCTAGCATCAGGTCAGGTCAGCTTAACCATCTCTTTGTTTCCT
Source organism: Mus pahari (assembly GCF_900095145.1). Classification (NCBI taxonomy): domain Eukaryota; kingdom Metazoa; phylum Chordata; class Mammalia; order Rodentia; family Muridae; genus Mus; species Mus pahari. Next base: position 2,930,404 of record NC_034597.1, on the reverse strand, counting down.
TCAGCAATGTCATCTTGTAGACTTTGCTATTACTTTTGTTGATTTCGTGGAGAGGTAGGCAACAATAGCTTTGATTTTTCAACTGTGGAACTCTTCCCTTTGGCTTTTAGCTTGTTATTTTGGGATCTAATATAGGAACTTAGATCAAAGCAGTGGTCCCCTATCATTTTATTCAATAGTGATCTCATGGGAACTATTAATAAAAGCAAAGTTTAATTTTTCCTGCATTCTCTGGACATTTATGTATAAAAAATTATGAAAGTATATGGAAGAAAACTCTGAATCCTTGTTGGGTTTTGTAATTCCAATCAGAAAAATCAAAATGTTTATTTTTTTATTATTTTTTTCAAATCACCTTCTAAATTAGCTTTGAGGAAACATTTTCCAAAGTCAGGGTGTTGTTTTCTTTTATGGTATAACATATAACTATTGATAAAGTGCTCATCCCTGTGTAAACAATCCTAATGGAACTCACTGAACTAGATCATTTACAGGAAAAAAAAAGAGCATAAAAGTAAGAGGCACATAAGGGAGCTGTTGGAAAGGACAACCATGGAACTTAATCAGTAGATGTGGACATAGCAGACATAGATAGATATCATTGAAATAAATTATGTATATGTGTGAAATGAAAACAGAGAGAAAAAATGCATAAAATAGCACAAGGAGTTTTAATCCTCAGGAAGTTGAGACTGGGATACCCAAGAAACAAGGCTCGCTCTTGTCTTTGAGAAGGTATACCAAAACAGAAATGAAATAGCAAAAAGAGAAAAGAAGAACAGAAGAAGAATGAGAAAGCAGGACCAAACTAGTCAGCAAAACTAACAGTGTGTTACTAACTAGAGAGGGAGGAGAGGTGAAAGGGCCAGAGCTGAACGGGGTTCTAGCGTCTTAGCATCACCTCTTTGGATTGCTGGTCACAATCCTTCCCCCAAGATGCTCCCACAGTCCAGCATGCTTCTTTGTGAAGGTAGGGCGTGGAGGCAGGTCATACCTCTGGAATGCCTCTCAGGAGTCTACTTATGTACTCACCCCACCCCAAACAGTCCTTGTCTTGTGTCTATGTCTCCTGGAAGACTCTGTCTCAAATAAGGTTTTTATTGTCACTAAATACTACATGTAATTCACATGTGTAATACACAATTTTTTTTTTTTTTTTTTTTTTTTTTTTTGGTTTTTCGAGACAGGGTTTCTCTGTGTAGCCCTGGCTGTCCTGGAACTCACTTGGTAGACCAGGC
>NC_034597.1:2881307-2928461 GCF_900095145.1 Mus pahari | reverse complement strand
AGAGGAGAGGAGAGGAGAGGAGAGGAGAGGAGAGGAGAGGAGAGAGGAAAGGAGAAGACAAAGAGAAAGAAGAAAGAAGGGAAGACAAAGGGAGAGGAGAGATGGGGAGAGAGATGGGTAAGAGGGAGACAAGTAAGAGAGTAAGCAGTAAGAGAGTAAGAGAGCGAGGTGGGGCTGAACAGCCCCTTTTATGGTCTTCACTGTTGCTAGGTAACTGGGGAGGAGTTTAGCCTGAAGGTCAGAAGTTTGGGCCATTGCCTACTGACTACTGACCATGCTTCTCTTGTGGGGGCTGTGGGGGGCGGTAACTTAGGCAGGGGCTAGAGTTCCAGGAGCATGAGGAAACGCCTATCGTGCCATGTAGGTGATTTATGACCATCAGGGTTCAGACCTCAGCTTAACTGGAGACCAGCCTGCAATTCCCCACATCTGATATGCAACCCACATATTGAGAATCACAGGTCTAGAGGAATTATTGAGACTTGGTTGCAGGACAAAAAGTTCATAACACTTTCTCTGAGTTTCTTGACTATGTAATTCTTGAGCCACAGGCACTGCTGAGGTCTTTAAAATGTGGTGGTCTATGGCTACTTTAGTAGAGTGCTTTAGAAAGGGTTCCCTCATTTGCATGCAAATTTCATTAAATGTCTACTACTGAGAGTCTCCCTCTCACTAGCAGTATGTGTGTCCCATACACTGCCAATTCCTCTGGGGAAGACTGTAACTTTCCCATTCTGCTTTTCAAAGTTTCCTAATTTACTTGGTTATTATACTAGAAATTTTCAGGAGTCATTCACCTCTTCCTGATGGTGGTTATCTGATGGCCTAAGTTTATTCCCTGGAGATTCTAACAGACTGTGCCTAAGTATCAGATGCCATCTTGGGTACCTTAATTATTTTTTAAAATCTTTTATATATCCCTGTCATTCATTTCCTCTGTGGAATAGGAAATGCATATTTCCATATATGGAAGAATCTGTATATACCAACCACTACTTAACAACGCTGCATTATAAGCTGTCAGCATATCAGAAATGTAAACTTGTTTTCATTTCATAATGAGTATACTCATTCAGTATGGCAGCTGCTGTTAAAAAAAAATCACCTGCTGTTATAGAGAATGCAAAGGCTGTAATTTCTTAGCTGAGAATGTGAGCAAAGGTATGTGGCAATAATTAAAATCACATTAGAAGGTAAGAAGATGCAAAATCAGAAATATTTGAATGCCTGAGTCTCTTATGTGTGGAGGAACCGTCTTACGTTTTCTGTCCCTGACAGCTCTATAAGGTTCCTTCCACATTTTCGGGGTTAAGTGAAGGAGCTGGTGAGTGATTGAGTGAAAGGCTTCCTATTAAGCTTTTCTTTGTTGCCTTGAATTTTCAAGCTTCAGCTCCAGTTAGAATTTCAGAACCTCCACTAGTTCTTTTTACTCTGTACGAGACATCTTTCTATATCTTCCTTAAAAAAACAACTGATCTTTTCTCTTTTAACCTTTGATTCCTGACATTTCCCTTTCCATTTCTCACTTTCTTTTTAGTGTGACTGCCTTTGTCTGTGTCTGCTGCTCTGCAGAACATCCCATGCCTTTCTACCATTCTGTGACTTCCCTCTGCTAGTGAAGCTGGCTATTCCTTTGAGTTAAAGAGCGTACCCCATTGTGCTATTGTGCAAGAATGCTGATTAATTGACTAATGTTAAAATTTCTGATGTGTCAGGGGGTTTGGGAGCACTACCAGCAGAACAAATGGACAAGTTTACAATACTATCTTCAACACAGCCTAAACCCCAAGGCACTTGCGTTTTTGTTCTGCTTCCTTTATTTAGTGTACAATGTATGTACATTGATGTCTTTACTTTGCTTATTTTTTTCTACTTAAAAATAATACTTCATTAATCTTATTTATAGATTCTATGTTTATAAAATTTTAACAGTACCCACTCCAGTCCCAGAGTCCCCCTTTATTCTTTGGCTTCTACTTAATCCTATTTCCACTGCAGTAGAAAGAACTCACCAGGACCACAGAAATGCTCCACAGCTGAGTGAGCAGGGCACAGAACTCTATCAGATATGGATATTCATTGTGATGTGATTAATATGCTTACACTGTCTGGTAGATGTATGGTTTACTTCAAGAGTAGAGCAGTAGGCTAGGATAATTGATCCTAATACGAATATTTTAGGTTCAAATCCAAGCCACTAGGAAGTGAGGTGGCACACATCTATAATCCCAGACCTTGGGAGGTAGAGACAGTAAGAATGGGAGCTCAATGTCATCCTTATTACATGATGAGTTTAAGAGCAGACTGAATTTCACAAGGCCCACCTCAAATAACAATGTAAAACCCCAACTCCAAGGTTGGTGAGATGACTCAGCACATAAGTACTTGCCATATAGGCTTACTGACCTGAGTTTGATGCCTGGTGGATGGAATGAACTAATTCTATCAAATTATCCTCTGAGCTCCATGAGCATTCTGTGACACATATGCCCACCCTAGCCTCCCTAGCATCACATGTATGAGTGCACACACACACACACACACACACACACACGCACACGCACACGCACACACACAAACACACAGAGAGAGAGAGAGAAAGAGAGAGAGAGAGACAGACACACAGACAGACAGAGAGACAGAGAGAGACAGAGAGACAGACAGAGACAGAGAGACAGAGACACAGAGAGAGATACAGACACATATACACATATGCACTGATAATAAATGAGATTTAAAACAAAATAGAAGAACATCAACAAAAAGAGGAACCTCAAAGCCATCCAAATGCAGGCTTGTGCAAATTCTTTTATCCCAAGAAGTTGTGTTTTTCTTGTCTGCAGAAAAGAGGCATTGTTAGTCTTGATCAAGTAGAGTTATCACAAATGTTGAAGGAGTTAATGCTGCATACCTCACTAGGAGGGCCTTGCAATCTATTTAAGTTATTCTCAATTCATAAGGAGCATTAAATTAAAGAACATTGTGAGAAGAGAACAGCTCATCAAACACCAGCACGAGGAGTTGGCTGTTAACATTTTCTCACAATTATCCATTGGCTTCTAGTTTCTCATTTATGTACTTTTAGAAGCATTTGTATTGTAGTTTTAGATGTCCCATGGCATTTAGCCTCATATTTCTCTAATTTAATAATGCAACTATGCTATATGCCCAAGAACCGTAACAGGAATATATGTGTTACCATTCCTTCTAGGCTCCACCCAATCTAGCAACAGCCAGGTAGGCCTGGCTTGCTATAAAGAGAACTGATTTGCTCTCTCTGACTCTTCCTCTCTCACTGATCCCTTTTTCCCTCTCTCCCCTCCCCCTTCCCCCCTCTCTCTTCATGTGTTCTAGCTGGCCTCTTCCCTACCGCCCTCTCTATCTTATAAGAGTCCATGATTCTCCAAAGGATGATACCCCAGACTGAAATAGTATGTAAATGCAAAGGGTGTTTTATTCTGTAGAAGTCCAGCATGCTGAGGTCTTTCATTTCAAGATGGAGACAACCTCCCTTCCCCTCCAGAAGTGAGCTGATAGGCCTGGTTTAATCCACATTAGAGGAATTCTGGTATAGGTGACCTCTATCTTAATCTGATGAGTCCATCTTTAGGGACATTCCAGAACCATTACCAGGGTGTGGGGGCTAGAAACTTTTGCTGGGGAAGTCTGGAAACTGATGATGACCCATTGTCCTTGCCTCAGGCCAGGTGGTGGGGCAGCTTCTGATGGCAGGGCAGTTTCTGACTAGCTGCCTGAAGCCTGGGTGTTTTCTAGTAAGTGACTTGTCTGGACTTGCCAAGTCTCCTGAACTATATTTTGTATAGTCTCCTGAACTATATTTTGAAGCTTGTCATGGAATCAGCCTATGCCTCGCCTCTTCTCTCTGTGTCCTTCTTTGTCCCCTCTCTTTCTTTGCCCACTAAGGTAACCACTCCAACCCCAGAGGCTCTACAAACACATCCTTGGCTTTACAATAAGACCTTACACTTTGTCAACTTCTGTTATGCTTTTTACACTTTGCGAAGCCTCTCCTTTTGATTTGTGTGTGTGTGTGTGTGTGTGTGTGTGTGTGTGTGTGTGTGTGTGTGTTTTCCCTACAATTAAGTGCTGTTGTCCTGTTGTCTCTTTAGACTCTTTACATGTGAGCTTCACTAAAGGTAGAGCAGGTCTTCAGAGCTTTGGACTCCTTAAAGCTGCAGTATTTTCCCTCTTGTTACTTGTCATTAGTTAATCTGTATTTCAGGCCAGGGTTTTCTTTCTACACTGCTCTGCAGTGTGGGCTCTAACCAGTTACTTCCTAATGAATAGATTTAGTTTAAACACTTTTGGTCAAAATACTAGCTCAGTGATGTCACCTACCTGATGGATCATACCTTATTCAGTTCTGTCGGTACTGGAAAAGCTGCTCATTCACTCAATGAAAGTGATACTTTCCAGATTGTTTCATTTTTATGGCTTTTTGTTGTTGTTAATGTTTTCTATTAGTGTACATTATTATTTGGTATTTTTTTTCTTCAAATCAGCTAAATTATCTATGTGGTGTTAATTTAAGATAGGCTCTCTTCCTAAGGAGTGTTGATCATTTCTGTCCAGGGATGCCTTTCTATATTTAGTATGTTTATACAGTTCTCCATTGATAGTCCTTGGGATAGCAAAGAGTTTTATTCTTATTATCTGTAGAATCAGATATTTCTCAAAAAACTTTGCACAACTCATACATAGACAACTGTGCCCCTATCAATTAAAGCAAAATATCATTACTTACTTCTAGGAGATAGATACATATACATAAATAAGCAATTGATGTCCAGTATCAAAGTAGCCTTTCTGCATTCCATATTTGTATCTTTGATCCTGCAGTGAGAACTCACTGCATTGATTCATTTGTTCTGTCCTACAGCACACAGAAAGTAGTTTCTGATTAACATACCAGTACCATTACCAACCTTCTAAGTAAAGTTCAAGATTTATTTGCACATGGTTTTGTTTTAATATTCCATTAAGACTATATGTTGATGATACTGGATTCTGGAGATACTTGAATTCATTTACTTCTCTATGGCTATTTACAATTTATTGTTGGGTTTATCTATTTTCTTGCTTTTATGAAAGCTTAGGGTTCTTTTATTTTTCATGAAACTCTTCATGATTCAAAAAAAAAAAGTAAAAATGGTCCTTAGTCTTTTACTTTCTATAGCAAACATTTACATTATTTTCTGATATATTCTATTTAAGAGATTCATTTGTTTTTATTTTATTTTATTTCATTTGTTTTTGTGAGTGTCTACATGTAATGAAAATATACCATGTGCATGCTTTATGCCTATGTAGACCAGAAGAAATTATCAGATGTTATCAACCTGGAATTATAGATGGCTATATGGGTGCTGGGAACTTAACTTGGGTCATATGCAAAAGCAGCCAGTGCTTTTAACTGCTAAGCCATCTATTCAGCCAGATTTTATTCTGTATATACTCTATTTTATCTACAGCAAATAAACATATACATATATTTACTTACTCTTATGCAGAATATATAATGCCATCTATATTATTTTCTCATCTTGCTTTTTTTCAGGCAGTCATGCATCTAATATTATAAAGACCTTCTTTGTCCCTTATTAGAGCTCAATAGTACTTGCCATGTGAATATACAAAAATTATAATGCTGATGATGTTGAAATTCTTGCTAGAGTTTTGTTGTTAGAACTGCTAATGTGAATAGGTTGTGTCTGTATCTTTCCACATGGTTGACAGTTTATGTTCATGATGAATTGCTATCACTGACGTTGCTGTAAGTATTTAAATGGGAAGTAGATAAGGATAAATGGATATAGCTGATGTTAATTTTTCTCTCATGTAGGTTGTTGCCTTTGGACATTGACTAGCAACACAGGAGAGGGGCTCTTGTTCCAGAGGAGTCACAGCCAAGCTTTTAAACTCTTATCATCCTTGTATGCAGGAAATAGTATCTCTGACACTGAAGAAAACATTCAAAATGCTAAACAAGGGTTAAGTAGTGGCAAGGCATACTGGAATCTATTGAGAAAAAAGTGAAGGAAGGAGGGAAGGAAAGAAGGAAGGAAGGAAAAAAAGAAAAAAGGAAGGGGGAGGGAAAGGAGATGGAAAACCAATTAATTTTTTGAAATTCAATAATTTAAGTCAAATATATTTACAAAGGGACTCTGGCCAGCCTGACTATTGAAAACACAGCTCTGGCAGGCCTTGCCCTTCTCCCCAATTATGTCTGTTCAGAATCACCATATTACATTCCTAAAGCTAGTCACCAAGGTCTATTCTCTTATTTAGCCACTTCCTTCTCCTGGACCTTCTCCAAGGTCCAGCTATCAAAGCATTGATATCCAGCAATCAAAAGTCCCCTTTAGTTCACCCAATTAATATGGCCAATTAAAATTAAACCATGAGGTTTCCCCTTTACCTTTATAAACTGCCATTCGCCTATGGGCTATCTCCTTTCTATCCACAGCCAGTTCTTTGTTTGCCTACCCCTCCCCCAGACAAATACCCCTTCTCATTCTCTCTCGTTCCCTTCCCCTTCTCCCTCATCCTCTATCTCCAGTCTTCATCTCTTTTTCCCTGCCCTTTGTCCCTCTGTGGCAAATAAATCTTTGTGCTAAGAACTTGGTGTTCCTACAATTTAAGATCTTCACTTTATGATCAGAAAATGTTCAACACAGCATTTCTCCCAATTAAAATCACCATAAACAAAAGCACATGCTTTGAAAATACTACATTGATGACTTTATGAGTAAACACAGGAAGGTAAGATTATAATGAGTTCTAGTTTCAATATATATACAACACTTATAACTGAAGTGAATTATAATACAGCAACATTTCAATCTCAAGTATCTTCAGCTACTTTAATGTTGTGCATGCAAGGAAAAAAAACCCTTAAAATACATAAAAAACATCTGACTATGATTGCAATATAGTCTTGAGTATGGCTCTACAGAATTAATCTTTATTTAACTGTGATGTGGTACTTTGGCCACTGAGATGTTTTGCATTAACATTTCTTCTCTCTTTTTAAAACTCTTTTCAATATTGTATTTCTCTAGCCATAGCTGTCTTGGAACTTGTTCTGTAGATCAGGCTGGCCTTCAACTTACAGAATTCCACCTGCCTCTGCCTTCCAAGTACTAGGGTTAAAGGCGTGTGCCTCCGCCTCTTGGCTAATATGTAGTCTTAAAAGCATTTCCCTTATGGACTATTGATTAATGAGACAGAATATTCTTCAATGTTGTACTTCATTCCTCTTGCCCTAACTCTGTCCCTGAGTCCCCACCACTCTGCCTGTTGATCAAGTTGGATGAGGTTGGAGTAAGATATGTTGACAAAGACAGGACTTAGGGTAAGGGCTTTCCCTCCTTGCAGGGCATGTTTGTACCAGTGCTCTGGAATCTCAACACTATCCCTGCTTCCTCTGTCTGCCACTGGCTTTCCCAGGACATTAAACAGGTTCTCTCTGAGTAGAGCAGCTGCTGGGAGCCAAAGGTGTGGGGAAAACTTCCATGAGGCTTACTGTTTATAGTGGGGGTTTGCTGGTGCTCAGAGAGATTGCCCCTTCATACATTTGCTTCATGGAGCTACTCATGATGGACCTTTCCTCCAGCCCTGCTATGCCATGCCACGTCTAAATCATCAGTACCACTCAAACAAGGAGTCAGTGCCCGGTTTTAACATTTACAAGGATATATCCTTGAAAGGAAGCAGCCCAATTGTATCTGAATGCATTTGGAATCAGGGTAATTAAGCCCTTTGGAGGGACATTGAATGGAGCCCCTGGCACCACCATGAGCCCTGGTCTTTGACTCCTGTTTTAGCACTAGTCTTCCTTTCATTGTGGGAAGATTTCACCCTTGATCCTATTCAATAGGATCAGTGGATTTTTACAAAGGTGTGTTCATCTTAGCTTAATATATTCACATGAAAAAAAAATGTAATAGTGCAAAAACAAAGCGTATGTTGACATTGCAGGGGTCCTTTGTCAGTTTTCTCTGTATTGCTCATAGCAGTGACATACAAAAATGGCAAGTTTTATTAGCTAAGTTCAGGACACAAAAGGCAATATTAATTTCAAAGGAAGTATAAAAATATGCAAATGTGATCAGCTCCCAGGAAAACACCCCAGGCTTTCAAATTATGCAGTTTAATAAACACTTGTTAAGAAGATTCACACACCAAATATCAAATTTTAAAGCAAGTATTTATGATCATGTAGTGTTTTTGAAGAATGCCAAGATTTCTCAGGTTCAGAATCCTAAACTGGGATACTAGGGTGCAAAGTGGTCAGTTTGTCTATAGTAGCTTCACACTACTGGAAAATCACAGATGCTTCTGGTTGGAAAAATCTATGTTGTTGTTTTCAAGCTGAAAGTCTAATTTAGAAATGTGGGCTGTTAGAGTAGGACCTGAAGTCAAATGTCTTAGGCAAATGTATTTATCCAGTAACCGACAAGGGAGAATTGTCCATGGATTTTTAATTAGCTTCTGAGATGAGAGCAGCTTCACAGGAAGTTTCACGCCATGGCTTCCTTGGATCCTGGCTTATACAAACTTTGCAAGGCAGAGTCAAGCTCACATGTCTACAAAGTGGGGAAGCAGTTAGAGACTAGTGTAGGATTTTATCATCCTAACCCCAAGTTAGGTTTTTTTCAGTGTTCCTTTTTTAATGAAGTGAAGTTTGGGGGTATTTTGATGGATGGTATAGTATCTGGAAACAGCATTAGAAGGGCTCTAAAGACACATCAGTGACGATTGGTTCTAAATTTGCCTGTCTGTGGTTTTGTCATGCTTTGTATTATTGTTTAGTCTTGTGGCAAGAAATCAAGAGATTTTTAAAAGGGACTATAAAGGATGATAATGTGGGTAGGCAAAGGGAGAAGCTATCTTTACACACTGCAACTTCACTCTTCTGAGTACTGTTTGAACCAACAATTTGGCAGCTACATATTTATCTTAAAGTACTATTTGGAAAAAGGTGTGTTGCTGGGTTGTTTGTGATATTAAAAAGAAGCCGAAATGTCTTGGTTAAATATTTGATATATCTATACAGCATGCCATGTAGTCTCTTAAACGGCTACTGCTGACAACTGGATAACATGGGAAGATGTTCACAGCGTGTAAAAACCGAGACATGTTACAAAGAAGAAAAGGCAGAGCCTGCTTCAAACATATGAAAAATTTAAATAGGTATGGGGCTGGTTTGAAAGCTCGGCTGGTAAAGTGCTTGCCACCTAAGCATGAAGACTCAGGTCTGAGAAGCTCAGCTGGTAAAGTGCTTGCCATCTAAGCATGAAGACTCAGGTCTGAGAAGCTAGTCTGAGAGGAGACACATTAGGATCAGATGTGCAAGGTATGCTGTGTACTGTCACAATTTGAATACAAATTGCCTGCAGAGGTTTTAGTATGAACCCTTAGTCTATAGCTGGTGATATTCTTTTGGGAGATTATAATAAAATCTGGAGGTGAGACCACTTAGAGAAAGCAGGAGTCGGGGATGTTCTTTTGACAGACCTGATTTCAAGGACTCTGCCTTCTTCTCATCTCTTACAATGAGAGCAGCTTTCTCCTCTCCTCCTCCTCTTCCTCCTCCTCCTCTTCCTCTTCATCCTCCTCTTCTTCCTCCTCCCCTTCCTCCTCCTTTTCCTCCTCCTCCTTCTCTCCACACACACATATATATATATATATATATATATAACACACACACACACACACACACACACACACACACAACTGTCTTGAGGATCTTTCCAAGGGTATGTATAAGAGCTACCTGACAAAGCCCTGAGAATCCATGAGTCAAAATAAATCTTTACTTCTTCATGTTATATGTACTAGATAATAAAGTAATAGTGCTGAACAATATAGTATGAAACAGTAACTAAGGGGAGAGAGAGAAAGACAGAGAGACAGAGACAGTGACAGACTGAGAGATGGAAAATCAAGGAGAAAGAGAGGGGATAGAAAGAGAAATCTATACATTAGAATATCAGCTAATAAATATGGGAGGGATGGTAGAATTAAGAAGTCACTGTTTTCTAAGTATTATATTAGTAATAGATGCATCCTGGAATTATCACTAGGTATTAAACAATCGGAGTTTGTAGGGTAGCAGGGTGCTTTAAATATTTATTAGTTATGAAAGAGAAAATGAGAACCCACATTCATACAGAACAGAGTGGTTTGGCAAGTAACCCTTTCTTTACGGACTGAGACTAGCAGAGGGCAACAGACGGACTCGCCATTGTTGCTTCTTGGTGTGGTATCGCCAGAGAGACAGTGTCTTCTCAGGTAATGTCTTTTTCAAAAGTGTGCAATAGGAATCAACTGCTGAGGTAGCATTCGGGCATCTCTAAACTTTCCACAAAGCCAAGGCCAAGCCTGTTCAAATCCCGTTAATGCGCAAAGGGGCCTGAGAAAGCCCGGCTCGGGAAAGCAAAGGGATGTCAGAAGGAAAGAGGAGATGTGCGCATGTATGCTTATGTGTGTGATAGTCATGCTCCTACACGTCATACGGTACATGTAAGAGACCAGCCTGCTCTTAGAGGCTTTGTTGGCCACACTAAATACTCCAATGGTTTAGGGTGAGCCTATATTTATTGTCTGAGGGAATACATGGAGGGACAGTAAGAGAAACAGGGAATGGTGGAAAGATAAAGGATGTGTGGGAGCCTGTGGTTGGACTCTTCCATCCTTCTGTGTGCTTTGCTTAAAAAAAATACTACTTCAACCAACCAACCAAACAATACTCTAAAGGCTTTACTTTGGCCTTGTTTTGTTGTTGTCCCCTCTTCCCAGAGGCCTTCACTCTGGCTATATAGCCTCTACCTCTAGTTTCTGTTTCCAGACTACCCCCTCCATTCTTTCATGAATGACCCTGCTATCATTACCTTTTGACGAAAACCCTGTTTCATTCACTGCTGTAAAATTGGGTCTGGGGTCAAAAGGGGCAGAGTTTCTATCATCTTCTTCCCGTGCACATGTGATGATCACTTGTATCCACAGAACAACCATTCATAGTCTCCTTTTGGACATGCTGGGCTCCCTGCTAGAGTGAGCTATGCATATAGTTTTGACATACAGTAGACCATCTGATAACATCCATCTAAGATAAAGCCTCTTAGAGCTAATGTCTATTAATATTTCATTGTATGGAACTACCCTCTTTTCTGACTAATTAATTTAAACAGTGGTTGAGAAGAAATGTCATCTTTTGTCATCTTGACTTTCATAAGCCAAAAAAAGCCAGATCAAATAAAAATGCCTTCGACACCATGCTAGATGTTTGACATAGTTGGTGGAAATGAATTGGGAAGCTGTCGGAACCTAAGTGTTAGTTTTGAAGATGGCCAGCATTTAGGGATTTCCGTTCTGACATTTCGACTTAGTGAATCCTCTCTGTTTTTCTAGAACAGGCTCTAGTAGGGAAATAGCATATGGGATACTATGTCTACCAGACTTTCATTGCTTGTGCTGAACCCCCTGTAGGTCCTTGATTTCTCTCTTGGTTTGTGATAGCCTCTTTATTGTGGTTGGGGTGCTTAACTTCCATTTGCTTGGAAAGTACCTGCCAGATGGATCCCCAGATGGGCATGATATGGGCTAAACAGGGATGATGTGTTTTGAGGTAGTTCAGAGGTGAGGGTAGACATTAGACAGGAGTAGCCTTGAGAGACGTAGCTGCTAGGCTGAGCACATAATACCCGGCTGGCAATAAAAATGTGCCAAATCTTGCTTTTCAGAGAAAGCCATCATAAATAATGCAATTTCCTTGTCGTACTCAGAGTACCTATGTTGGTGACTCTTTTCACTGTTTTGATTGAATATTTTGGCACAAAGCAAGTAAATAATGGTTATTTATCTTGGCGTGTGGTTTGAGGGTTCTAAGCTGATGTGGCAGAGACAGCACACTGACAAGGAGAGGGAGACAGCTACTTCATTGCGTTTACAGTTGGGAAGTAGAAGGGATGAAGGCTGGTACTGAGCTTGGTACAGAGCTTGTTGTCTTGCTTTCTTTAGTTCAAGACCATGGCTCTTTAGATGATGCTACTGGTGTGCCTTCCCACTCCAAGTCAACCTTCCCAGCTACATCCTCATTGACACACAGACATATGTTCCTAAAGATTTACATCCACCCACACTGACAGTTAAGATTAAATTATTCAGTAAATATTGCCTGACTAGCCATAGAGAAGGCAGAAGAAGGAAGACTTTTTTCTGTCCAGCTTGGGGTTTGGTTGTAGGGGGAACATCTAAAGACAGACCAAATACTAAAGGAAAAAAAGCATGAAAATGTAATAAAATATTTATGTGACATAGGAATCTTCATAAAGAAATGAAGACCTTAGGGAGTGAAGTGAAACCTGTCATGTTTGGCTTGAATAGGAACAAGAAAACATGGAAGGGTCATGTACCAATGAGTAAGCTTAGTAATCCGAGTGAAACTCGCCGTCTTTGTCATTTTCTATTTCTGTGTCCAAATCTCCAACGTTCATTTAGCTCACAATTTTGGAAGTCAAAATTCTCAAATCAAACAACCCTATGTGTTAGGCCTGAAAGGAAGGACCATATGCAGAAGATACAGAATGAACTCTGTAGCAAGACAGAACACCAGAGAGACTCAGAGGCCAGGCTGATCCTTTTATATTAATTTAATTTCTGTGAGATCTAACTAGGGTCCTTAGAGAACTTCATAACTTCACTCTAAGGACAGTGCTCCCAAGGACTCTGGGACCTTCCAGTAGACCCAAGAGGACATCTTGGGCCATAGAATCTTTTAGTACTTGCTTTTTCTTAAACAACTTAAAATGTTCAGTGTATTAGTGCAGCATAGTTTCAGTAAAATTTCCATGAAACTCATCAGAAGTAGTATGAACTCATTTCAGAAAATCTTCATGGCATAAGTTTATATAAGGGTAAATGTAAGTACTACCCAAAAGTGTGAATGAGCTTGTATGGTCTGTACTATGTCTTATTCATAGCTGTTAAACTATGGTTTAACATAGCTGCATTTTAAATTCTGGACTACTTTGCTTAACCTTCTATCATAGGCACTCCATCATACTGTAGTGAAGTTTCATAACCATCATGAATTTGATAGTCCCTGCACTATAGGGTGCTTATGTTTTGCTTTGATGCCCTAATCAATATTGATATCAGTATTTATCAATCTACTTGTCTGATATCAATACATGTTTTATTTACAGGTATTCACAATTTGTCCATTTCCCTTCCCAAATGGAGGATAGCTACTTAACAGGATGTGGGGTTATAGACTTAGGGATGAAAGAAAGGAGATGATCTAATGTCCAGTGCTCCAAATGCGAACTCTGCGAAGAGAATCTCTAGTGCTGAGGAGCGTAGAGAGCCTGAAGAAGACCTGCGGACTGGGAAGGAGGAGGCAAGAGAGCAGGTACAGGGTCACCGCCAAAGCTAAGAAAGGATGAGACTCTGGGGATGACCTTCAGGGTCACCTGCTTCAGATTTTGAAGAGAAAATGAAGGATGTATATTGACTATTCCTATCATTTTGCAAAAAACAAGAAACAAAAACAAAAATTCAAAAAGAAAACTAACCAAGTCAGATGAGACCTCAGATTTTAGATCAAATCAAATGACTCTGCTCATCAGAATGAATGCCTTTTTAAAAATATATCATTGCTCAGATTTCGCCACATTCCAACAGGCCTGATGCTATGGGTTGAGAGTTAGGGAACAGAAAACCAAATAATCCAAAATCTTCTGTTTCCAGCTGGAAAGTCGTGCAGTTTTTGTACTTGCATTTCATGACGAGTGACATTCTAATCCTGTGCCATGTCTGATGTGAAGGCTGACTTGTAGCCTAGTGTCCCATTAATGTCTCAGGCTGCTTATTTGCTTATTTAACTTCACAGAGACCAATAGAATAGTATTTGTTGAAGTGGTATTGGCTTAATGCATGGACTTTTTTTTTCTATTCAAGGTCAGAAAGAGTATAGTAAATTGTCATAAATTGCACTGTCCAAGAAAGTAAATGACATTTCATCAAACCGAAGTCTGTGAAGGAGCCTATTGCAGTTTTCTGAGAAATGATTTCAAGAAATAGAAAATACAACTTAAAGTGGGCTAAATGATAAAAAGTAGTTTACTGGCTTATATATGAAGGGAAAAGAAAGTGCAGATTCACCTGACTTGGAGAACTGCAGAATCCAGAAGATAAAGTGGTTCATCCATTGTCTGTTCTTAGACAGTGTCTCCCTCTAATGGCAAGAAAGCTTCTAGTAAAATCTAACCTACTAGTTTATGAACCCAAATGGGTAGTTTCCCACTTCCAATAATCTTACTGGAAGTTCAGTATTTGTTTTGGGTTTCATGGCTAGAAGATCACCAATAGGGTCTGGGACAGGGAATGGGAGGGTAGTTCTCTGAATAACACAATTTGAACAACCCAAACCAAGGCTAGCAGACTCTTTGTCCAGAAAATTGAGTTTTTGGCAAAAGATGACAGGGAGGTAGATTCATGGATGATGGGCAGTTGCAACAACAAAGAACTACTGCCAAGTAAAGCTGTAGACCATCAAGCCAGGAAATGCAGCCAGGGGAACTGCCCTGGCCTGCCTGGGAAGTCTATCAGGCCAGTGGGTAAGACATGTTCTACTGACTGACCCAGTGTCACTGTTTAGTAGCAGGGCCTGTCTTTGGCATCAAATAAATCCTAATACCACTAAGCAGAAATTAAAAAGCTTTAATGAGATCTTCGACCTATTGATGTATGCCCATGCCTGTAGCTCAAGTCATTGATGCATGAAGTCAAGTATCGTTTCCCACTGGGGATGCCATCATTTAAATGGCACTATTGATTTTGAGTTTTGGCATTGCTTCTTTAACCCTGGAAGTTTCAAGTTGCCTGAGGGGATGCAGTGGAAGACATAAGTAACTCCATGTTCTACAGTTCTGAAGCAGATCCAAGCTAGCTTAATTATCTGCTCCAGGTAGCTTGTCAAAACCGAGTTTCCGGGAGAGATCCTTGTGTGTTCTGAGTGTCAATCAATTCAGCTTCATCTAGACAGCCATGTATTCCCTTCACACAAGGACTTGCTGCTGAAGCAATTGTATCGAGAGCAAACACAGGATTCCAGAATGAACTTTCAGATTCCCTATTTGGGTTGTTTCCATTACTGATTGATACCCAACCACATGCAAATCTTGTGATTTAGGCCAATGGTAAATAATAATTCTTGACAGCTCAGTCTCGTGGGTTAGGACTTTTGGGGCTTTTACCCCTCTGGGTCATGCATTGTTCTGCTTCCTTTGGTATGGCCTGGGTTTCCATGGGCTCCCTGGAAGGTCACAGCGAGTCATTTGCATATCCTGTGTGTAGACTGTGGTCCTTATCACTCAGCACACTTGCTTGTTTTATCTTTGTCTAGCCTGGCTGAGCTTATTTACATCCTACCAGGTGATTTCCCCAGGTGGTTCCAAAGTGCAGACTGCCAGACCCCCTGGAGAACAAGAGTTGATTTGTGGAAAACTGATTATACTCTTTAGAGCATTTCTTACTTCCATGGAAATGTTCAGGAGAAATGCTTTACTAAAAACAAACACTAAAAGTCAGACATGAATGAGACGGGAGAAAATAAAAGTATGGAAGCATGTTTTAACCACTAGTGTACTATGCAGATAGTACATAGAGCATAGCCACATGTCCCCATAGTTCTTGGCATCGAAAGACCATAGCCTCTGAAGCAGGTGACCCAGATCCCAGGTGATACTCAATCACTAAATTTCTGTTTCTTTGAGACAGCCATAGAATCACTGGGGCACACTTCCTACACCCAAATCCAAGAGATTGCTCCCCTAAAGTCCCGAGGACCCCACTTA
This sequence comes from Mus pahari, assembly GCF_900095145.1. Taxonomy (NCBI): domain Eukaryota; kingdom Metazoa; phylum Chordata; class Mammalia; order Rodentia; family Muridae; genus Mus; species Mus pahari. Next base: position 2,912,577 of record NC_034597.1, on the reverse strand, counting down.
CTCAAATGTTCTTTTATTCTCTGTCATAGTCAGGGTTTCTATTCCTGTACAACATCATGATGAAGAAGCAAGTTGGGGAGGAAAGGGTTTATTCGGCTTACATTTCCATACTGCTGTTGATCACCAAAGGATGTGGGACTGGAACTCAAGCAGGTCAGAAAGCAGGAGCTGATGCAGAAGCCATGGAGGGATGTTCTTTACTGGCTTGCTTCCCCTGGCTTACTCAGCCTGCTCTCTTATAGAACCAAGACTACCAGCCCAGAGATGGCACCACCCACAAGGAACCTCCCCCCTTGATCACTAATTGAGAAAATGCCTCACAGCTGGATCTCATGGAGGCACTTCCCCAACTGAAGCTCCTTTCTCTGTGGTAACTCCAGCTGTGTCAAGTTGACACAAAACTAACCAGTACATTCTCTAAATAAACACTCATTCAGATTTTATGTAAGTCTTTATGAGAAAATGTCCCTTTCTAGTTTCACAGAGAAGAATATTTACAATTAGAGTTGAATTTCTTATTTTTAAGTAGTCTTTGTTCCTTTTCCTGCAATGCTGGGTGCTGATTTTCCTGGAGTGTTGGGTGCTGCTTCCGCTTGACCAGTTTCTTGGCATTTACTCCATTCTGCCCAGAACCCACAACATATCTTTTTTTTTTTTTAAATAGAGATTTAAATTTTCACTAAATGATTCATTGTTTGTATCACATATGATTTCAAATCAAATTTCAACTAACCCACCAGAAAAGACATAAATGCAAAAGACAATAATTGGGACAGAACTCTGAGTAAAAGTGAAGGGAGGAAAGTGGTGGGGTGGGGATTTCTGGAGACAGTAGGGACTAAAGCTTATCCTGCCTTCAGTGAAGAGCTTCCTGAATGGCAAAGGCTAAAAAGAGATGAGGGACCAACTTCCTTTAGCTACAAGGGAAAAAAAATAAGAAAGGTTTTAAAAATATACAAATACAATTAAAAATATCACAATTGGTGTTATATAAAGACCGAGTCAAACAAGCATTGCTCTTAAATGTAAGATCTAATTGACCCTTGGATTCACTCTGGCCAACAACAGAGGCAAATTGTAAAGTCAAGTGTGAAAAGACCTTCCCACAGATTGCAAATGCATTTTTGTCTAGACGGTGTCTGCCTTTCAAGAGAGTTGTAGGCTTAAGAGAAGGATGAAGAGGAACTGGGTAATAGAATGATGTGTAGATTCTTGAGCTAAGGAGAGAGATTTATTTAAAATTAGGGACAAAAGGTGGGGTTTGATTATGGTGTTTTCCATAACAAATGGTATTAGAATTTATCCCTTTCCAACATTTCTAGAATGTTTTCTCCTGTTTTATACCTGCCTGACTTCCCTTCTTTTCTGTTCCAACAGCAATGACTCCTATCCTCTTCGGTCCCCCAGGTTTCTAGCATCTGCTATGTGCAGATTCTGGATTACTTTCTCTCATCATAAGTCACGATGATATTTTACTAAGTACCATTGTCCCTATGAGTGTTGTTACATGAAACAATGTTTTCACCATTCTTGATCTCTTAGCCTTCTGATGATACTGACATATTAATTATGGAACAGCCAAGAAAATTTCAGGCAAAAATAATGGCTTTTCAAGTACTTCTCATGAATATTGGACCACTTTATAATTAGCATAGGCATCTTGCCAACGTTTTTGAATCCTTGCAATTTGGATGGCAAGTGTCCTAGGGAGGGATCATATTTGCTTGTGTGCTTTGCTTGGCATTTAGCCTATTCTCAGCAATTCATGGATATTAACCCCAAAATAAGATAATCAGATTTGTCAAATAAGCCCCATATAATTGGGTCATACAAGCTTTATGTTACATAGCAGTGTGCTTTAAAAATGAATTTCTATTAACAAAAGACAGGTTTTATTTATTTTTAATGACTAGTCAGTACAACAGATATTTGTTGAGCACCTAATGTGTGTCAGGCAGTACTTTAGAGACGACAAGTAAGATATTATTCTTACTGAGGTTCTACTTTATTTGGGGGAGAAGACAAGTATAAATATTTGCACAAATAAATGACTGTCATATTTCAGGCATTGCAGATACCTCTAAGGAGAAGGAACATGTTAAGGTGTCAGAGATTGTTAGAGGAAGGGACAATTTGAAAAAGGTGGCATCTGAGCTGAGAATTAAGTGTCAAGAATAAGCCCACTATGCAAAGGATTTGGGGGAAAGCATTTCAAGTGGAGGCAACTGCAAATATAATAGGCACCCACAGGATGGAACTTGTACCTCACCAGGAAGAGAGCCAGCGTGACTGTATAGTGCGGCACATGAAGGGACTGAAAGTTATGGTCACAGAAGTCAGAGTCAGCCTGCCGTTCTCATAGACTATGGGTAGGAGTCTGGAACATGCCTTAGGTGTAAGAGATGACCAAAGGCATGTCATAAACAGTTTTATATTTCTGAATACTTACCTGTGCTTGTAGGGAATATTAATCAGACTTCTTTAGAGAAGCAGAAACAATAGAATGAGGATATATCCTCTTCATTATATATCATTACATACATTCTAGATCATTCGATATAGCAAAGAGGATTGGCTTATACATTTCGGATGCAGCAGTGCAATGCTGGATATCTCTACAGAGGAGATGCTGAGGACTCTGCACCCACTCACTCTCCAAGGGTGGAAGCCTGTCAGTCCCAGTTATGATGGAAGCTTATAGAATTCCTGGAGAGCCTTGGGTCTTCATTCTAATTTGGAAGGGTGAGGAAGCAGGATTCCAGGGTCAGCAATGGATGACAACATCCAAGAGTAGATGCACTCTCCATCAGGCAGAGAAGGCAGCCAAGCGAAACTAGATGCTTTTCCTTCAGCCCTCCATATATCTGGGCTGCTGTGGCTGCAAGGCAAACTCCCTGTGGGGGAGTCTTCCCATCCCAGGTCTGTCTGGAGCTTTTCTCTTAGTTAGCTCCGCAACCGTCAGACAGGCTGTCAGCACACAAGTTCTCCATGCTGAAGTGGATCCTTACCTCTCTGGCCTTTTGAGGGATTTTTAATCATTAACACTAGAATTTAAACATGAGTTTTACAAACATTTAGACTAACTCAGATTACCTGTATAGTTATGAATGTTACATTAAAATCCTCTTGGGTTAAACTTTTGTGTTTACTCAAATTACTCCATTGATGTTTTCAAAGGCCTTTAAAAATTTTAAATTTTCATTTCCTCATAAACACTTTTAAGATACTTGGAAGGAAAAAAATTTAGTTAGCTTTCTATTGCTGTAATAAAAACCTGACCAAAAGCAACTTGGGGACAAAAGTTTATTCCACCTTATCGCTTGTAATTAATTTCTAAGCGAAGTTGGAACTGGAACTTAGATAGAGCAGGAACAAGGAGACAGGAACTAAAGTAGAGATCATGGAGGAGTGCTGCTTACCGGCTGGCTTTTCCAAGGCTTCTTCAATCTGCTTTCTTACAGAACCTAGAACCAGCACAGGAGGATTACCATCCACCATGAGTCCTTCATTAATCAAGAACCCGTTCTACCCATAGACCACTTTATCAATGGAGATTTCCTCTTATCAAATAGCTTTAGCTTTCGTGAAGTAGACAAAGCACCAGGCAGCAAAAGGAAGTTTACAGCTTTAATAGGCAAAACTTTTCCAGGTTTTCAAACCAATTCTAGACCAAATGAACTGAACTGTTGGGCATAGTAAAGTTGTTTATCTTAAACACACTAGAACAAAGAGTCAGTGTCTCTCAAAGTCTATCTAAAACCCTAACTTAATAATTGTTTTCGCAGAAGTGATTTGTCACATGACTGGGTTAAGGAGAGCCATACATATACATTTAATTTGTCACATGACTGGGTTAAGGAGAGCCATACATATACATTTCTAAGACAGCATCTGGTTATGTAGCCTAGGGTGAACTAAATTTCCCAATAATCTTTCTGCCTTAATATTAGCATAATGCTTTTTTGCCATCATCCCCACCAATAATCAAAATACATGATTTAAAAAAGTAGATAGACTTTCTCAGTGCTTGAAGTTCTGCCAGTCAATATGAAGCCATAGGTTTCATTGGTTGTCTGATTTTTAATTTATATATTAGAAGGTTCTTCCTAAAGGGGCAGTAACATCTTATCAGGTAGATTGAGGTTAGGTTTTCTGGTCACCTGACGTTTTTAATGTGACTTTACTTAAGTCAATAAATTATATTTATATGATCATTTCTCCAGTATCCCTGATCAAGATAAGCTCAGAGTAGTAAGTATTTGCATAGCAGAAAAAAATTGTCTTTTTCTTAGAAAGGAATACCTTGAGACTTTTCATCTTCTAGTTAAGAGTGAAGACTTTTTTCTAGGGTAATTACATGGCTTACTCTAGTCCCAGGTTTCTTACCTGAAAAACAAAATTAATGCTCACACTGGCTGCATAGAGGTTTCTAGGGGGTTAGAATATACTTGAGAATAGATATAGTGCTGAAGACAGCGAGGACAGCACCTGACATGCAGTAAGAGCTTAAAACTTTTGTGAGTTTAACTGTCTTCTGTTTTTACTTTTGCATTATTATGGGTATCACATAGTGTAGATTTCATAAATTCCATGTTCTATGAAAAAAGCCACAAACCATTCTGAGAAGGAAGGGTTCCTTTATATGGAACAAGTGTAATGGACTAGGTAGTCCTATAGTAGGAGGAAAGATGAAGGTACACGGCCTGCTTGCAGGTGGTACTGGGCAGTCAACATGCTATCTAGCACATTGTTAGAGGGGCTTCCCAAGGGCTAAGTGAAATTCTAAGGCACATAAGGAAGTGTGCACACTAGGCAAATAGGAGGCATAAGAAAAGGTCCAAAGCAAGTAGGACTTATATCTGTGAGTGGACTAGAATGTTAGTATGAAGGGGTAGGGAAAATAAAAGAGCCTCTGAGGGCCTATACTCATTTCTGGAAGGACTTCAGTTTTATGCCAGGTTCCCTAGAACAAGGTAGACAGCCCAGGGATTGGTACCTTTCCATGTTGAACTGGAGAGGATTCCTTGCTTAGCTGGCAGTTATAGTCGCTTCAGAAATTGCAGTGAATGAAAGGTTTGGTTTCTTACACAGAATGATCTTCAGAAAGGGATATTCAGACTTCCCCGAAGCATTTCTTTGGTGTAGTAGAACATTATTTCAAGATGCTGAGCTGTTGATGTTGCTTGAAATATCATTTGTCATATATATATCATATAGTTTAATAAACACCAACCTTTGTTTAGTTAGTTCCTTTTTAATTCCCATAACAACTCTAAAAGTCAACACCACCATCAGTGATATCTATAGACAAGGAGATGGCTACCACAGTTTCATTAACCTATCCATCCCTAGGCCACAGACTGAGGAATTGAGACCTGTTCAGTTAAGGCCAATTATTTTATAACTGTAAAAACATAAGGTTTGGATTTAAAGTTGGGAAAGATAGACCTTGTTTAACTTATACATAATCATATCTGGTTCACATTGAAGAATATTGCTTTTACTCTAGGGGGTCAGAAAGTTCAATACCTGTGTGATTCACCTCCATAGTAGCAAATGGTGCTATTCAGCTCTCCATTGGATTTCCTCAATAATGGAGGTTTATCTTTCTTAACATTGAATAATGCTTTCTTAAGTAATAAGTATATGTCGGCTAGGTAATATTTCCTTCTGTTAACTCATTATAAAATTACTACTTAACAAATAGGTCTTTTAACTTCAGATGTCTTTAGAGCTACTGGCTACCTAAGGTTCCCCTCTAGAGTCCCCAGTATGAATTTCCCTATACCTGCCATCCTCCGAAATACACTTAGGGCCCTGCCAGGACCCTCAGATAGTAACAGCTGATAGTAAGAGCCAGGATCATCGATAGGCAGAGGCAGCAGCGGCCAGGACTATGGGATAGAGGCAGCTCACATGGTTTGTATACTTGCACAGTCCTCGTGCAGAGAGAATGATAATCCTATCTGTAGAACAAGGCCGGGCCTTTTGTGGCAGAGCATACAGAGCAACAAAGGAAGCTGTTGAACGAAACAGCTCTACAAAGTAAATCCACAGCTCCCTGGGGCAGCAGCGAGTGCTTACTTCTACAAGGCTGTTACTAAGTATTTTCCTGACAGGACAGAAAAACAACTTGCCCAACTTTACATGCATCTCTTTGGAGAAAGCCATAGGTGGTTATCAGAACGTGCGTTCGATGGTTTTAAATCTTTCTTCCTGCTAGAGAAATCATCTGGAGGGCAAAATTTGTATCTTTCCGCCTTTTCTTCATCCACTTCGTTCTGCCTTGCAGATTTTTTTATGAAGTTGTTGGGCATATGGTCTCTTTCTCACTTTCTCCCTGTCCCAACCCCTCCAGAAAATGTAGATCTAGGGAAGTACAAAACCCAAGTTGATTGCCAGGCCAGCCTACAGCTTTCTAAAAGCATTCTGAGGCCTCAAACGTCAAATTTAAGGAGACAAGAATTTCAGGGTCTTTTGTAGGACTGCCCTGTGCACAGAAAAGTAAAGCAGCAATATTCCGTTTTTAAGATTTAGATCCATTTGTTTTATTTTATTTTGTGTGTATGAGTGTTTCATCTACATGTATGTTTATGTACCACCCACATTAGTATATGCAGGGGGCAGAAGAGGGTTTGGCTCCCCTGGAACTGGAAATAATGGATAATTGTGGGCCAGCCTGTAGGTTCTGGGAACAGAAACCAAGTCCTCTGCTAGATAAATAAGTACTCTTGACCTCTGAGACTTCTTTCCAGCCCATTGATCCTAAGTTCCAAGGTGGGGGCATTAGGTGTGTTTGTATACATCCTGAAAGTCAGAAGTCCTGACTTCATGTGAGTTGCTGCTTGTCTTGCTTCTATTGCTACTTTATAATTCAGATTCCTGAAAGAGTTAATTATATATAAATCCATCACAAATTTGATTATTACTTCTTGGGATATATAACTTGGACTTTTAGGGTGTTATTACATTTGTATTCTCTTTAGCTCATTCTGAGTGACAATTTCTTCTAAAAATGATCATTATTTTTGGTTATAATTTTCTGTGTTCAGAATCCTCAGAAACATAGAAATATAATTGACCAACTTATTAAAATGCAGAAGAGAGAGAGGGGGAGACTGGGGTAGGGAAAGAGGGGGGAACAGAGAGGGAGAGAGAGCCCAGGAGAGAGTGTTATCTCACCAAAGTAGAGCTGTTAAGTGTCTCACAAGGTAAGCGTTTCTTGAAGACATATGTGAAGTAGTTCTGCACTGAATTCCTGGGTTTATAGACCCCTAAGCTGGACAATTCATGTCAGAATACTTTGCTTCCTTCCTAATGGTTTTAGTGTCTGTGAAGTTGTTTATGGCCTATGAATGTTTTCTGCAGCAGTTGCTCATGAGAGCCACAAAGTCTGAAAGCATTTCCTTATAGCAAGGACTTCATACAACAAGCAGCACAGCATGCACTTGTGGAAAACTAAAGCTACCATTCAGGGGTATGTCACCCCTAGAGGCCTGCATCAGACAAAATATAAGAGTGCTTTTCAGAATGATTTTACAAGGTGTGTTTGCATGCCTCCACCACAAAAGAAGGTTTTGCAGTCAGTTCAACTCTGTATTTGCTTCTGTATACTCCATTAAACAAATGTAAAAGTGTATTTAAAGTCTTGATGTACAGATTAAATGTGCCACTATTTCTGGTTTATATGGACTCTTTCAAAAACAAGATGAGATTTAGAAATATCTTTGTACATCCAAGGAATTTATTATTTTTAAAAATGATATTTACTGCTGCAAAAGTTATGGCAAAATTCTTGTGCAATCAGGCTTGTGGGTAGTGAGATCTTTTTGCTGACCATTCTCCAGTACAAAGCCTGAGTGGACGGAAGAATCATCTAAGAGAGAAGTTTTCTCGAGCTTTTCCTAAGGTAGTCACATAGTAGAAGCAGAATGTTTATTATGATATCATTCTAATGTTTTTAGTTCCATTGTAAAGACAATGGTAAAATATGCAAAATTATTCTGATATAGCTCATCAAAATGATTCTAATGTAATAAGAGCAGTGGCAGTTGAAAAATGCAAACTATGTGTGCATGTGGGTAAGGGCAGAAGGCAGGACTACATGTGAAGGGAGGTAAATACAGAGCTCTCTGTGTTCTTAAAACTGTGCTACGTGGCTGCGGTTGTGACATCATTTTATGAGTTCATTGACTTAGGTAGAAATTAGTAAGGAACTAGCCCACCTACCGAAACATTTGGACAATGTTCAGGGTATCATAAGAGTATGAGGAATGACTGTTTCCTACTGAGTTTTCCTGGAGCAGGGTACTCTCATTTGCCATCAGTTGTGGTCTGATTAATGAAAGAATTCTTTTCTTCCAGTTGGAATAGTATTGACCAGTCTGTGATACTGAGCAGTTGTGGAGTGTTCCTTTTTGTGTTGTCCCAAGAAGCTGGTGACCAGTTACATGGAATCAATGTATTCAGTGACATCCTGTGCTCTATGAAGGTCTGAGCTCTGTGGAAACCAGAGTTAGCTATTCTGTGAGAGAACAGAACAATAGAAGTTAAGTGACATGCTATGTTTCCATATGACATTATATGACATGACTGATAGGCTAGATAATGTAATGCCAAGGCCCTCTGATGAGGATGACCTTGTTAGCAGAAATAAAACTCAAAGGTTCTGGCTGCATACAGCTGTGTGACACTCCACATGCACAATGGTAACTCCCTCCAGGCAAAACAACAATACCTATAATGTTCCTTATGTAGACTTTTTTTTTCCTTGATGCTTAAATGTCTGATGCCAACATACACAGCTCTTTGTTCTTTCTCAATAGCTACTTTCCTGTCCTGGAAGTATGTTTCTATTTCCTGTCATTTCTGGTAGTCTCCTCACATTATCACCAAATAGCCAACAAAATCAGCTTAGCAGTTTCCAGTTTGTGTTGCCTCTATGCCTGTATTAGGCAGCTCATCATGGAAGAAGTGCATGGTAGAGAAGGCCTCTCACATCATGGCAAACAGAAAATGAAGAGAGAGGAAGAGGAGGCACTGAGGACCCTATATCTTCTTCAAGAACAAATACCCAATGATTTAACCACTTTTCAAGAGGCCCTCTTCCTAAAGATTCTATCAGCTTTCACTCAGAAATTAAACCTTTCTTAAACATCTAAGAGTCAAGCTATAGTATGATTGAAACCCAAGTCCTCTTGACATATTTTGTTTTAGATATTAAAATCTACCCATAGCTCTCTAGGATATTTTTGATATTTATTTTCTCGTTTCTAAGTGTATGGTCATGCTCACATACACTGAACACTGCAGGCAACACAGAGAAAGATGAATTTATGATCAGGACAAAGTAGATAAGAGGTCAGGATAAAGTAGATAATACTGTGGCAAAAAGTAGATTATGCGTCACGGGGAGCAGATGTTTATGAAGTTTACTATGGATATTTATGAGGACTGAGGTTGTTTCATGTGTTCTTTGGTCATCCTCACACAGAATCATAAAGCTAAGCACTGAGGACTCTTTCTGAGGGAACGATATGTAGAAAGGAGCACCCTCTCTTGGTATTAGACATGAGTGCCTGAAGATATATCAATTCCGGTAAGTAAGAAGCAGACGCAGCAACCTACAGGAATAGGAGCTCTTGCTTTAACTTTGCATTCTTCTTGTATACACTGACACTTCCAGGTTGCCTGTGTGGTCCTTACATGACTCCTTCTTCTCGTCAGAACTTCTTATTTTCCTCTTGCAGAGGTTGCTTGAGGGTTAGCAGCCATGTGTAGTCACTATATGTATGGGTCCTTGGGAAGAGTGTGTAGATTTCAATTGAACCTCCTCATCTGAGATAGGCTTTTCCGAAGTCTCAGCTTTTACTGTTTGCAATTCCAAAACAGGCAGTCACTTTCTGTATGTAACTGGATCTATGAAAGGTGCTGAGAGGCAGAGAATGAGGCCTGTATTCCCTGGGTTGGGGACTACCTTCTTATTCCTGTTACTTCCGTACTCACTGGCTATATTTATGCCTCTGAATCCAGGACACACTCTGTGTCCACAACCAATGCTATGGAGTTTGACTTATTTCCCGCTGCTGGAACTGAGGGCATAATATGCTCTGCACTACAAGCCATTAGTACATAGGCAGCAGCATTGCAGCAAGGCCAAGCCTGGCATCACACGTGGATTCAGAAGACTTGGATAAAATAGATGGTATCTTCATGTGTAATGTGTTGTGCGTTTTTGTAGGTACTGTATTTTATTTAAGCTGTGTGTGTGTGGTATGTGTAGAGAGATCCTTCTGAAGCCGGGGTAGTTGTGAGCAGCCCAATATGGTGGCCAAGAACCAAACTCTGGCCCTCTGAAAGAGCAGGGCACCCTCTTAGCTGCTAAGCGACCACTTTGCCACTGTTCCGGCCTGTTTTTAAACATCCAGCAAACATTCTGATCTTTCCTGTTGTGAGAATCGTCCTTTAACTAAAGCACCGATCTGTCATTGGCTCCTCAGGCTTAGATAACCCACGAATCTATTCAGAATGAGAGATTCATTAGAATGTTTAAAGTTCAGGTAACTGACTACTTCAAAAATCTCCTCTATCATGCTCCACTTTGTCTTTCAAACCATGTTTGTTCAAAGGTATTTGAAGATATGGTAGGCCTTTGTGTTTGCTCTTGCTATTTTAGTGTGTGTCCAGAGATCACCATTATGAAACTGAGACTATTATGTAAAAAAGCAAACTATTTTATTGTATCTTTAGACTCAAGTTCTACTTACAAGTCAGTTTCAAAGACAATTCATTTAAGGAAGTTGATTTGGGGTGCTAATGTCAGTACAAAGGGTTTGCATAACATCCATTGTTTTGTTTCCTTGGAGACCATATCCTCCTCATCAAGAACAGCTCATTACAGAGCAAGTGAATAAAGATTTCATCCCACCTAATAATTGATCCGAATCTGTCATTGACATCTAGGAAACTGAAAGATCTGTTGGAAGAGACAGATCTTTTGGAGGCTTTGTGCTCCTTATTGGCTGCTTCATAGTGCTGAGTTTTATAAGACCCAAGCAACTAAGACAAGAATGAGGAGTGACAGCCACAGAGCAGTAAGCATAATATACAATGAGAGCGCGGTATCCATAGGGCAGCAACAGTTTCTTGCTGGAGAGAGAAAGTGTCTCAGTGTAAAATGGGATTGCTTCCAGGGAACTCCAGGCATTTATTTGTGGCCATTCATCTGTGGGCAAGGGTTTCACTAGATCCGAGTTAGGTTTAGAAGTTAGGAAATACTGCTTTCCAAATGGAAATGTATGGCTTGTAATCTCAAAATAAAAGAACACGGAGAAAAGGAATGCTCTGGCAAAGACATAGATAGTACTATTATTCTGAGATCTGTAGTAATCACCCATGGTGGGGGGGTCATTGTCTTGCCACCCTTCCGACTCTCTTTATGCTTTTATTTAAAAAAAAATTCTAGTCCTATTAAGGTATGGTATACCAAGATACATTGTAGCATGCACAGGTTTGTCATTGAGAAAGGTCATATAGAGTATGATTTATAAGTAACTAGTGCTGTCTCTATTTTTCCACATCTAAGAATCTTGCTCTTTAAGCTGGAAAAGGCTGAGCTATGCTGCAGTACCAAATTACCCCTAAATCAAAGGGGCATAAGGCAAAGGCTGGTTCGTTTCTTGTTCGTGGTGAATCTCCATCACGTGTCAGGGGAGCCTTCCTAGCAATCATCACATAAACACCTAAGCTGATAAAGCCACCAATAGCCTGCAGACTCTAGAAAGTTACAGCATCCAGAACATGTGACCTTCACAGGGAGGGGAGACTGGAGAATATAACAGGATTCCCCCCCCCCCAATTTAGTTCTGAAACATTACTTTTTGCCACAACCCTAGGCTAGAGCTGGTCAGTCTCGTCTGACCCAGGAGTTGTGTAGGAGTCTCCGTGGCTGAACCACAGGCGAACAAGGTGGTGCTGATGGTGTCTCTCCACCATAGTTAAAAGTTCTTAGGACTTCCTTCCTCCCTAAAGTTTGTTCTGATCAACTCAGCTCTCTCACCTCTGCTTTGAAGAGCTGTTAATGCCCATGAATTCCTTTCACTTGGCATTTAGCCTTCACTGTCTTTGATATGTAAATGTTCTACTTATGCATACCTGAGAATGTGAATAAATACCATGTCTTTGTGATGTCTCCTCCCTATGACTTTGATGCCTTGAAAACAGACAAGATTATTTATTTATTTGTTTTTACTTAACCTAAAGTGCCTTGTGTGTTCAGTAGGAGCATACCTAGTTTATGACCAAAGCCTGTCATGGGACAGAGCATAGATAACTAAATTTACTAACTTTATTTTTATTTATTCTTTAATGTACAGCAAGTTCCAATGGAAGGGGCTGTTTGTAAGAAATAGGTCAAGTGTCCTCTCTCAAGTGTCCTCAGTCAATGAAAAGTCTATTGTGGGTTCATGCTGCCAAGGGCCACAAATGTTTCATGACAGAATACTTTCAATATTGTGGTTTCTGCCCAGCTAGACTGAAATATGATGGCCTTCTAAAGAGGAGGAACCAAAGAGTTGAAGTAAACAACTTCAGCAATCCATGGGGAAAAGGGAGAAACCACAGAGTGATACAGCCTTGGAAGAAAAACCACAGGAGCACGTGAGCCCCGGCTCATGTTTGCATCAAGACCAGCCCGTGTCGCCAGGCACAGGTCTGATCATTGGATGGGGACTTGCTGCAGCTGAATGTGAAACCAGCTCCATAGTTTCTTGAGTCAGTCGCCACCAGGCACAGCTGGGGATCCTGTTAGAGTAGTTGTCTCTTGTTGCAGAACAAATAACACCCAAACTCACCCACCTGAAACCACAGGAGACATTACCTCCTGTCATTTCTGGGAGTCAGACATTTGGGACAGGCTAGAAGGAGTGGTCTTGCCTCTAGACCAGGTTGCTGGTCATCTGGGAGCTTGGCTGGGGCTAGAGGATACATTTCTGAGGTGTCTTAGCTCTGTGCTTGGCAGATCGATGGGAATTGTTGGGGATTCTATTTCTCCTCATGTGGGCCTCTTTGTGGCTTTGGGAATATCTTCCTCAGGTGGGAGCAGCTTGTTTCAGAGAAAAGAATCTGAAAAAGGAAACTGAGTAAAGTCTTTAATGACTAGCAAGTGTTAGCCTGAGATGTCACCCATACCTGTAAAAGAGCATGTGGGAGAAAAAAAAGAGCCTTATTCTGTGTGGAAGCTGACAGATGAAATTTGAGTGCTAGCAGGGAAACATCTTTGCAGATTAAGTATCATGCTTCCTACCCCTTCACAGAGGGAGATTCTGACTACAGATAACATCAGGTACATTCCACTAGAGGTTGACATTCTGAAAAATAATTCTTGGTGGGTTCTTGACTTGAATTCCAGCACCTGGGAAGCAGGTAGATCTCTGTGAGGTTATGGCTAGCCTAGTCTACATAGCTAGTTCCAGGCCGGCTAGAGATGCGTAGGAAGATTCTACCTCAACAACGACAACAATAATAGTAAATACTTGAGATAATATTACATTCTGGGGAGCTAACTTCATCATGAAACTACTTGGCTTCCAAACATAAAGTTTAAGTTTGATTCTGAGAACCAGGACGTGGCCTTGTGAATGGAAATGGAACCTGCTTACCATCTAGCCTAGCCTACATGGCAAATTTCAGACCAATGGAAAACTGTCTAAAACAGAAGGTCAACAATGCCTAAGGTGTGACACCTTATTCATCCTCTGGCCTCTACACGAATATACCCACACCCACGATATTTAGGCTGATATCATTTCCCAGGTATTGTGAGTAAAGCAGCAATAAGCATGGGTGGGGTTGTATCTCTATGGTATGTTTTGGGTAGATATGCCAGTAGTATACCTGGGTCATGTGGTTCTGTTTTGAGGCTTTTCCATGTGCGCGCCCAAGTTCCTAGGACGATTAGCTGTTAGTGTCTCTCTTTCCTCATGGTCTCACTAGCATGTGTTGTGCTTCATCTCTTTTATATTTTCAGATCTGTTTATTTTATTTTATGTGCAGAAGTGTATATTTTTGTACATCATGTCTAGGGATTGCAGAGCTAGAAGAGGCGTTGGATCCTCTAGACCTGGAGATACAGATGGCTGTGATCCCCCATGTGAGTGCTGGGGACTGAACCTAGATCCTCTGCAAGATTAATGCTGTCCTTAATGGCTAAATCATCTCTCCAGGTCCATCCTTTGTGTTCTAAATGATCTCCATTCTGACTACGGAGATGGCCTCTCAGAAATGTTTCAATTGCATTTTTCTAATGTCTAAGAACTTTGAACACATTTAAAAATATTTATTAGACATCGTGTTTCTTCTTTGAGGACTGTTTGCTTCATAAGTCTATTGATACAATAATACTATGTATTTTTGTTGAATTGCTCTCATCTCTCTCTTTATAATTTTACCTTTTCTTTTAGTATTATACCTTTATAATTTGTTTCACTGTTACACTTTTAACTCTCTCACTAGATTTCCAGTTTGTTTGCTTGTTTGTTTTGTCATTTTGACCAAGTTAACCAAATTGACCAGCTTTTCAGTTTCATGCTTGTGTTTGGTTTTGACTTTGGTAAGTGGTCCCTTAAAAATTTGGATTAATCTCTTGGATATATATTTTCCCTTTAAGCTTTGATGGCATTTAACTTTTCTCCTAAACAACAACAACAACAATAGAAGTTTATCCTTGAGCTACACTTAGAATTTTGTATCATTTTTCTGTGTGTCAGAGGTTGGTTCTTGCCCATTGGATGGATCTCAATTTGGGCCAGTAATTGGTTGGCCATTCACTCAGTCTCTGCTCTCTTTGTCCCTGCACATCTTATAGGCATGACATATTTTACGTCAAAGGCTTTGTAGGTAGATTGCTGTCCTTATCCTTCCACTGGGATTCCTAAGGCAGGCCTTTCTTATTAAGAGTAATTTTGTTGCCCATGTAACATCTGGAAATGTCTACAGACATTTATAGTGGCTCTGTCTCCCATTAGAGTTCATTCATGCTGCTTAACATCCTACAATGCACAACCCTCGTTAGCAAAAATAAATTTTAGTTTCAGCTTAGTGGCAACCAGGTAGGGAAGCTCTAACGTAACCTGAATATTTTTGTAATGAGCAGCCTCTAACATAGTCTGATTGTTGTTTGTTATTATGAGCAACCTGTATTATAGTCTGACTGTTGTTGCAATGAATAATATAATTTAATGTATCTGTTACTAGTCAAGTACTTTACCCGAGTTCACAGATAACGTTAACAATAAGCCCAGAACTGGACTCAGATCTATCTCTTCCCAGAGCACATGTATTCAACCACACATTAGTTAGAACAGTTGAATATGTCTTCGGGACAGCAGGATAGCTTGCCATGTAGAGGCACTTGCTGCCAAGTCTGACAACCTGAGTTTGTTCCCCAGAACTCACACATTGAAAGGAGAAAGAGCTGACTCCTACAAGTTGTCCTCTGACATCTACTCATGTGCTGTAGCATGTGTGTGTCAACACACACACACACACACACACACGCATGCACACACACACTAAATGCATCTATGTGTGTAAAAAGAATTGAGTCTCTTTTAGTAGAGCTTTATTTTCATGGAAATGACAACCATAAATTCCACAACTGTAGAATATTTCAGATTTCTAAAGCAGCTAAAACATCCTTCGTGAAGAACTGCTGTTACCTTTTAGGGAACATCAATATGCAGATTGCATCCCACGTTTTCATCTAGATCACAAATGAATAGACTGGGAGAGATAAATATCACAGGAGACAGCTATCATAGTACTTTTAAATCATCCTGTTGCACTTAGGCATTGCAGATCATGATTATATATATTTGAAAAAAAAAAAAAAAAGTCCCCAGGAGCCCAGAGGGATGGCTGGCAGAGCCAACGAGCACTGCTAGGTTTCTTCATGGCACACCCTATATGGCCTTAAGGCCGTGGGGTAGCAGTACAGCTGTTTTTTTTTTTTTTTTTTCTCCCTGAAGTGAATAAGTGAATGCAATTTCTGTCCTATTACTGAGATATTCACAAATGTCTCAACTCAGTGGTAGGCTTCTTGTCAGGTGTAATAGGTACAATAAGGCACCCATCAAAATGCCCCTTTTCGGGTGGGGACATGACGAGTTTTATTGTCACAGTGCAAGTGGGAACTAGACGCCCGTGCTTCCTCAGGCTGCCTTGGGAGAGGAAGTCGATAGATGAGCCCTGAGAGCAAGTGCGGCTCCAGCTGCAGATGAAGCCACAGCTGTGACTGGATCTTCTCTTATTGACTTTCAGGGAGACATGACGAGCGGTGCTGGCCTCACTGCTGCCCTTTGCTTTGACCATGTCACAGAGGACATGGTCTATTTTATGAGTTCTCTTTGATGCTGTTTAAATTGAAATAATATTATTGCTTAGGAGATTTTTAATATAAAACAAATCCACTTTGCTGATCTTCTGATTTCTTTTTTTCTAGTGATTGTAATTTCTGTGTCCTTACACTGGAAATTTTAATCTAAGACTACTACTACATGTTTATCAGGTACTAAGAACTAATGTGTACTGCATTGCAACGGTTTTATACAAGTTGTATTAATGTTTTTCTCTTCAAGGCCAATCACTTGGGTGCCCAAGAGCTTCTACTTCAAAACAATATTAACCATCTAATAGAAGTTTCTGAACATTAATGTGTCTTACTGTGTCCTCGAATATATTCTATGATAGCTTCAGAATGAAACTCAATGTCCTGATAGGTTCAAGCTCTTTAAGTGAGGATAGTTATGCTTTAACCTCATCTGCCATCAGGCCTCCTTTTCCGGCTCCAGGGCTGGTACTAGTCCAAAATGAGGACCAAGGAAGACACACAGACCTTTATAACTGAAAGGAGACCCTGTCAGCCCTTAAGTTCTAGACCTGTCTGGTACAAAGAACAGTGACAGCACAACTCATCGCCATGCTGGCTAACATTCCTGCTGCTCCCCCAGTATCTTGATGGAGTAAAATTTATATTTTGTGTTTACCGATGACCATAGAACAAAGAGCCCCATGAGTACTCAGTGCTCAGTCTAAGCTAAGCACGCATGCTGTCTCATGTATTCTCCACAACTCTATGGTTGCTTTTGTCCTTATTCCCACTTTTTATTTGATGAAAGCCAAGGACAACGGGATAAAATCATGCAAGGGATCAAGAGAAAAGCAGAATATAACCCCAGGCCTGGCTGATTCCTTGCTACTGTCCTATCCTCAGTTGTGTAGAATTATGAACCATGTTAGGAGGGATCCTGGTTTTCCAATGATGCCTAACTAAAACGATGGCAGGCAAATCTAGCCATCAAAGTCATCCCTGACCACTGTTTGTACTCTTAGGTTTTCCTGAGTCTACTTCTCATCTGTGTTCTTGAGTGTGGTTATTCCCCTACCCTGCAAAGTGGTGACAGCACCATCATAAACTACAACTAGTCCTTCACTGTGTACACATGGAGTTTTATTATGTGCTACAAACTGAGTGAACAAGAAAGCCATGGCCTCTGCCTTCACGAACCTTACAATGTAGAGTGAATAGTCATTAACTAACGGATCACTAGTGTGACATTATACAAAGAAGAGAAGAGTGCATTCAGGCAGCATGCTGCAGCAAGCTGGGAACCTGGTTTTGAAGAGGCACAGGGTAGGTTTCACCTCTGTGTGAAAGTGAAATACACTCTCAGAAGCCATTTACAGCAGGTATTCACGAAGCAAGAATATTCATGGGCATCTGGGATGGTGCTTGTTCCTGAGCCTGAGAGAGGACAGTAGATGTTGTGCATGGAAAGATGGCATCACTGGGACCATGAAGAGAATAGAATGTAATGGGGAATGGGGGGAGGGAGTCGGGTCTGTGGGCCGTGATCGAATTCAGTGATTTTATCACACAAGAGATGCTAAGCTATTGTAGCTCTCAGGAATATGGAGATAAACATGACATTCAGAGTTTTATGAGTACTTTGATGATAGAACAAAGAAGGATATCAGCGGAGGGAAACTGGAAGTTGTGTGTTGCGGTTACTGTAATCCTGCTTATCTAAGATTTGATGCATCTACCCTGGTGCATTGTATCTGCTCTGTCTTTTGTAATTTTGAAAGCACCAACTGACTCAATTTTTTCCCCACATCTGTCTTCCAGGAAGCAAACTCCTCTGTCTGGAGTGACCATTCCAGTGGATGCCTGGGTGTCTCTTTCATTGCAGGCTTCCCTGAAAAACACGAAGCCTTTGGCCCTGCCCCTCCACACCCTGAGCCCAGGCTTCCATGTGATTCTCTGCAAATTTTCTTGCTTGTTTTGACTTATTTGTGGCTGGAGTTACCAGCTTACTCCTCTGTGGATGACAAATGAGGCGTTCCTTGAGGGTAGAGGGAGGGAGGGATATGCTCTAGGCTCTGGGAAGCTTACTGCTAGGCACTAGAACTCTCAGGAGGATGCCACTACGCTAACAGTATAATTTTGAGTTATTATTGAATGTTCCTCCTGTCCTGTAGAAAATAAAGTTGATGATAGAAGGAATGTGAATTCTAAGTTCTTTCAACTACAATAACAGAAAACTTGGGGACTATTGGATAAAAAAACCCTCAGAATATTTGTCTACTCATAAGCTAGGAGTCAGAGAACCTCAGGGTTAGTTTGGTAGCACAGTGAACATTGTAATCTTTCTTCCTTGATGTCGTTTATATTTTGGTCTTATGGTCAAAACATAGCTACATATGTAGCTCGTGACTACATAGCTCCAAGCAGAAAGTTTTCACATGAAATACATCTAGAAAAGGAAATAAAATGTAGACAAAAGAAGAGTTTTCTCAAAAAATAAAGGAACACTTATTCGTGGAAGCCTCAGTATATTTCTGCTCATTGGCTAGAATCTAGTCACATGAGAGTGGAGGTGTTGTTGCTTAATGGCAAAGCCATGCCAAAAAAGGATCTGGGTTTCATGCCAGCATCAGAAACAGAGCTTGCTTTAAGTAAATTACTGAAAGAAATCACTGTCAGTCAATCTGAAGATTCAAGGAAGACTCAAGGAGAGAGAATGTTGTTTGTCCCATGTGCAGGGAGATGCCTCACAGTGCAGAATCCATGTCAGTCCAACAGAAAGGTCACAGAAGAAAGGTACAGAGATGATGAAAAAGAGGAAATGGGTCCTTAGCACAAAGTATGCCCCAGTAAGCCCCTGGAGCCTGGAGACGTGGTGTTCTGGCCTTTTCTTCTCCTACAGCTACCAGTGAGTTGTAGGTGCGGATGACTCTCATCCATCTCTCTTCCTAATGGAAAACAAATTTGGTTTGACATGGCAATGGCTGTTTGGCATATACCCACTTCTCTATACTTTTAGAAAATATTTATTTTATGTGCATCAGTATTTTGCCTATATGTATGTCTCTTTGAGGGTGTTGGATCTCCTGGAACAGGAATTGCAGACAATTGTGAGGTATCATGTGGGTGCTGACAATTGAACCTTAGTCCTGTAGAAGAGTAGCCTGTGCTTTTAACTGCTGAGCCATCTTTCCAACTCCTGTACACTTTCATATAAACATAAAAGACTGGATTTTTTCCTTTTTTCCTTTTTATTAGATATTTTCTTTATTTACATTTCAAATGTTATCCCCTTTCCTAGTTTCCTCTCTGAAAATTCCTTATCTCCCCCTCCTCCCCTGCTCCCCAACCCTCCCACTCCTGCTTCTTGGTTGTGACATTCCCCTATACTGGGGCATGGACTGGATTTTTGATGAGAGGGAAGTGTGTGGAGTCATCCGATAGGACTTCATGCAAAACACTAACTCTGTGACTCACAATTCTTTGCTTCATCATTCCCAAGCGTATATGTCCATGCTGGAGGCTGCCTCAGCAAGTATGCCAGTAGTGGGAGTGAGGCTCTTGTGTGTGTGTGTATAGTTTTATATATATAAAACTATATATATATATATATATATATATATATATATATAGTTTTATATATATAGTTATATATATAGTTTTATATATATATAACTATATATAACTATATATATATAAACCAAAGCAAACCAACCCACCCATATACAAAGAAAACTGCCTACGTTTAAATCAACGTTGGGCTATTAATCAGAGTGGATGGTGGTACTCCATACTTGCAGGCTGAAGCTGGAGGACCACTGTGAGCTTGAGGCCAATCTGAGATACAGTGGGTACCCTTGTCTCAAATAGGAAAAGGAGAAAACATGACTGCCTCTCCCCCAATTCACAAGCTCATCAAAGTGTGTCCTGCATATGAAAGGCTAAACTGCTCCAAAATCTCTTGTTTATGCTCAGCCACAGAGATGAGCCTTGCCTTCTCCTGAGGTTTATTACGTTCAGGAGAAATGACCTTGCTTTCCACTTGGCTTTCTTCTACTGCTGCTTTCAAAAGTGACAGCTGGCAGAAATTGCCTCACCTTGTGCTTGTTCTAGGCACTTGAGCAGGTCATCTACTGGGCTTGGTAAAAAGGAATGAGGACACTGAGTACACAGTTAGTCATGATTTCAGGACCTGTGACTTCACAAATCCCAAGTACTGGAAGTTGATCTAAACAGGCCTTTTGAAAATCCCTTTAAAAGCTGTACAAGAAGTAGGAACATCATCAATTGACTTCAAAATATAAACATATAAAGATGGAATTTTATGTAATAGGAAAAGCTGCTAATATTTTATAAATTGGTATTTGCGCCTTTAGAGACAACCTCCCCAGCAGCATCAGACAGGACTCAAGGAAGGCTTATCTCCAACCTAGAGAAAAGCCTACTTTTCTGCTCTGGAAGCCTATTGGCAGCAGTGAATGGTGCTTTTCACACTATAGACACAGGTGTGGGAGTCTGCAGCATGTGTTTCTAAACATTTGATTAAGTCAATGAGAGACAGGGTGTAAGTACTTGTAAGTAGCTGGTTAATTTCTTTTCTGTACACGTTGACCACCCAGACTTTTCGGTTCCCTTTCATCTCTTTTTACTGAAAAGGTGAAGCAGCACCTTCCAGGTGAGCGGCGTTTCTAACGAGCCTTTGATCTGCTTTCACAGTATTCCTCCCTGATCCATTCCATCTTGATATAATACAACCAAGTTTCCAACACCCACCGAGATCTCTGGAGCCAATGATGGAGTACAGTATTATGGCTCATGGGGAAAAAAGAGGATGAGTCATCCCTGAAGAAGCATGGGCCTGGCTGGCAGACTGACGGAAGCAGTTACTCTTTCCTCTGGGTTTGACACTTGTACCAGTCAGGGTTCTCCAGAGAAAGAGAACTAATGCAATATTTATAAACATGCGTGGAAAGAGATTTATTGTGATGAATTGTCTCATGCAGTTGTGGAGGCTGACAAAACTAAGAGCTGCTAAAGACTCTGGCTTGCTGATTAGCATCCGTGGGTCAAAGGTCTTCTTACCCAGGAGTCAACGCCTCTGTTGCAGTGTGGGGGAAGACAACTCAATGTGAGGCTACTCTTCTTCCTCACAGGAGGGCTGACAACTTTGCAGTCTGGACTTCAGTTTCCTGGATGAGGAATGACAATTGAAAATGTCAGAGTATTAAGTATTCGGGTACCCCAGGACCCAATTGAAATGATATGAAAAATTAACATTCATAGTACATATGGATAATATTCATAGAACATATGGAGCTCTGTCTTTTAACTTGTCTTTTAGAGGCTTATATTAAGTCTACATCCCAAAGTGATAAAGTAAAATACTGTACAATTAATATGGCACCGAGAGATTAGAGTCTGCTTGTTTTCTTTGTAATTCAATCCAGGCAATTTCTTTATAGACAGCCCGAAGTATGATAATCTATCTCTATTTATTAATCTCTATCTCTGTCTCTATTTCTATTACTCTCTCTCTCTCTCTCTCTCTCTCTCTCTCTCTGTGTGTGTGTGTGTATACATTAAATTGGAAAATATTGGTCCAAAAGACATTGAAAGGTTGTACAGAGCCATCATGTTTTGATTTTTGACAGAAAGTGTAATATAAAGCGTGTTATTGATGTTAACATCTAAACTGATTGAAAGTTTTTCTGGGTATAGTCCTCTGGGCTGCCATTTCTGTTCTCTTAGAGTTTGTAGCATAACTGTTCTGGCTGTTCTAGCTTTGAGTGTCTCTATTGAGAATACAGGTATAATTCTAATAGGTCTACCTTTATGTGTTACTTGATCTTTTCCCCTTTCAACTGTTAATATTCTTTCTCTATTGTGTGTTGTTACTGTTTTGGTCATGATATGGCAAAGGGACTTTTTTCTGATCCAATCTATTTGGTGTTCTGTATGCTTCTTTATAGGCATATCCTTTCATTAGGTTAGGAAATTTTTCTTCTATGATTTTGTTGAAAATATTTTCTGGACTTCTCCTTCCTCTATTTCTCTTAATCTTTTGTTTGTTCTTTTCATAGTGTCCCAGATTCTTGGATGTTTTGTGACCCAGATACGTTGCATGTTACGTTTTGTTGATTTAAGATTTTATTTGAATGATGTGTCCATTTCTTCTATCATATCTTTAATGCCTGAGATTCTCTCTTTCATCTCTTGAATTTTGTTGATGAAGCTGGCATCTAAAGCTCTTATTCGGGTTTCTAAGTTTTTCATTCACAGAGTTCCCTCAGTTTGACTATTCTATTTCCATTTTCTGGTCTTGAATAATTTTATTCATTTCCTTCCACTGTTTGTGTTTTCTACTATTTCTTAATGTATTTGTCCATTTCCTCTTTAAGGACCTCTTTCATTCATACAGGCTCTTTTAAGTTCTTATTCTTTGTTTCAGCTATGTTGGAATATTCAGGACCTGCTGTAGTAAGGTTGCTCACCTCTGAGCAAGCCAGACTGTTGCTGAGACAATAGGTTGACCTTCACAACCTGACAACAAGGTCCCATTGTATGAAGATAACACCCACACAACTCATTGAACATGAAAAGGTTTAGCTGGTGCCTACATAGAACCTTTGCTCCTTTGTTCTAGTGTCTTTGGTACTCTGTAGCCTACTAAAAGAGAAATATAAACACCAATCCATCCACAAAACCTTTGATATACAATGCCAACCTGTCTACAAAATATGATAGGGCAAAGGTGGCACAAAGCTTGTAGGAGTAACCAACCAATATCTGATTTGACATAAGCCCACTCTACTAGATAGAACCCATACCCAACACTGATTGGGTGACCAATAACCAGAGACTAGATAGCCCAGAGGCCAAAGTAAGACCAAATACTACTGGTCCTTAAAAGAAAAGGAAAAGATAGCTATAAAATGACCCCTAGTGATATTCTGCTATAGTCATAGATCAGTGCCTTACTCCGCCACCATCAAAGAAACTTCTTCCTTCAGCAGATGGGAACAAGTAAGAGACCCATGTCTAGACATTATACAGAGAAGAAAGACCTTGGACCACAGAACTCTAAATGGAATTACTCCTCTCAGAGCTCAGGGAACCCTTTGGAAAGAGTGTAAGTGCCAGAGAGCATGAAGAAGAGGACAAATTCCTCTAATCAATTCAGCAAAACCAATGTGAACTCACAGAGACGGAAGCAGCTTGCACAGGGCCTCCACACATCTGCACAGGTCATCTGCTATACAGCTTTTCATTTCGTATATTTAAAAATGTATTTATTTATTCATTTTACATCCCAACCCCCCTCCCCCTATCCCTCCTCTCCTCCCAGTCCCACTGTTACAAATCCCTTCCCCCATTATCTCCTCCCCTTCTCCTCAAGGAAGCCCTAGGACCTCCAGTTGCAGTAGGACTAAGCACATTCTCCCTGATTGAAGCACAACCAGGCAGTCCAGGTCGGGGAAGGGGATGCAATAGCAGGCAACAGAGGCAGACTCTGCTCCAATTATTAGGGGACCCACATGAAGGCCAAGCTGCACATATGCTACAAATGTCTAAGGTGTCTAAGTCCAGCTCTCAAATGCTCTTTGGTTGGTAGCTAAGTCTCTAAGCTCCTATGGACCCAAGTTAGTTGACTCTGTAGGTCTTCTTGTGGTGCCCTTGACCCCTCCAGCTTGCTCAGTTCTATTCCCCACTCTTCCACAAGACTCCCTGAACACCTCCTGATGTTTGGCTGTGGGTCTCTGCATCTGCTTTCCATCTGCTGCTGAATGAAGCCTCTTAGGAGACATTTCTGCTAGTCTCCTGTCTGCAAACATAGCACACTATCATTAATAGGGTCAAGGATTGGCTCTTTCCAATGGCATGGGTCTCAAGTTGGGCAGGTCACTGGTTGGCTGTTTCCTCAATCTCTGCTATATCTTTATCCCTTGTAGGCAGGACAAATTTTAGGTTAAAGGTTTTAATGGGTGGGTTCATGTCCCCCTCTATCCACTGGAAGTGGAATGGGACACTTCAGTCTCCCCATACCCATCTGGTAGGAGTGCAATTTAGATTTTTTTTTAATCACACTCCCAAGTGTGTGAACAGTGTGTCTCTAAGTCTTGTGGCTTCTTTTGGGCTCTTTCCCTCTGTTGGTATGCTTTGTTCAGTTTCAGTGTGAAAGTTTTTGTTTCATTATATCTTATTTTGATTAAGAAAGAAGAGTGGTATTGAAGAGAATGAAATTACTCTTTGTGTGCAGGGAACTTTCCCAATTATATGCACAGAATTACACAAAAGAAGAAGAAAGGGGTGCTGACTTAAATAACATTGGGCAGATTATTGATTCTCCCATCAGTGGACATAGCCTACTTATTAAATATAACCCAAGAGCTGAAAGTCTGTCTCCTTCTCCTGAGTCTCTCTCTCTCTCTGAGAACATTCTAGTGCTGAGTTTGACCCCAGTATGGACGTGCTTTGTTCTGCATTAAAAATGCATGCTTAGTAAACTCACATCAGTATACCAATGACTTCATCTGATCCCCAAAGATCAGATGTGCACTTATGCTTGAAGTCTTTTATTGGACCTGCTGAGAAGCTGCATCGTATTTTATTCTGTGGAGAATTGAGATGATTTCCAAGAAACTCTCTCAGCTCCAATTTATAATCTCCCCAAGTTAAGATGCCCCCGAGCTGTATTTAGCTAAAATTGTGGCTTTCTTGAGAGGAATTGGGTTAAGGGAGGGGGTAGTACAGAGATAGAGCACTTTGATCCTGTAATTAAGAAAAACTACCACAAAAACAAGTGTAGGGGAGGAGGGGAAGTATGAAAGGAGGCCTGTGCTTAAGGCATGTAGGGACATTCCTTAGGTTGTGTCCTTGTACTGAGCTTTTTGCTATGACACTGCTGAATGAAACTTCTCAAAGCAATGATTAGGTAAAATAAATTATTTGTATGGATTCTGACAAGTTAGAGAAGGCTTTATCCAAAAATTGGAAAGCTTTCATTATAGCAGCTGTTGTTTTGGTCTTGCCACGGAGAACGTCTTAAGGGAGTTCCTTGGGTCTAGTTGGTTGTAGGAGGTAAGAACCTGCCATAATGGCCCATCTTCATTATCACCTGGACTGTCTTTAGAGTCATCCAGGAGGCTAGTGAGCTATACCTGTGGCTGTGACTCTGAGGATGTTCCCAGAATTGTTTATTTAACTCTGGAGGAAGAGCTATCCAGGGTATGGGAAGCTCCATGCTCATGGCCTGGGGCCTTGATAGCATAAGGTCCAAGAAGAAAGCCGTCAAAGAACTGGTGTCTCCATTCCCGTGTTTGTCCCACAATGATGTCAGCTGCTCTGCCCCTGACTTTCTCCACCTTGATGAACACACTGAACCCTCTACAATGCTGCCCAGAATAAGCCTTCCTTTAGATTGTTTCTGTTGGATAAGTTGTCATATAAATACATAAGTAACTGACACTCCTACCTTGTGACAGGAACCTGACTCTGGTAAAGGAACCACAAAGAAGATACTTATGTCTTGAAGATGTCTTTGATGGATGCCTTTGGGAAAGGCAGGGATGAGCAACAAATGTGCAAATAAATTGGAGTATTAAGATTAAGATGAGACCTGTTAAGAAAATGACAAGACCAAAGGGCAGCTTTAGACTGAATTGTTAGATAAGGTTTCTCTGAAGAGAAGACACTGGAGTTGAGACCAGTGTGGATTAAAGACCCATGATACAGAGCACCAGAGAAAGGGAAAAGCAAGTTCAGAGGCCCTAATATTGACAAGGTAAGAAAAAAAAAACCACTCAGCATCCAGTACTTTCCAGTGACCAGCACTGATAAAGGTAGACTGTTGGAACACAAGTCTTAAATTCAACTTCATCTTGCTTCCTAGTGGTTCTTTCTAAGAAATAGTATACTCAAGAATCTGAGTAGTGAAAGTATGGAGGAACAGGAGAAGATTAAAGTGGAGATAAGACACTCCTGAGTATATACCTGAGAGGAATGGGTCAGTACGTCAGGATTTTTGCATATTCAAGTACATTTTGCAGCACTGCACACAGTAGTCACAAAGTAGAACCAGGCTAGATACTTATCCGCAAATGACTGATAAAGAAACATGTGAAGTAGGAACACTACAGTTTTATTCAGCCATACAGAAGAATGAAATGACATCATTTGTAGAAAAGGAGGAAGCAATATGTCACGAGTTTCTCTCTTATGCAGAATATAGAAGTTTGTTTGCTTGTTTGGTTTTTAAGACATGAAGTATTCAGAGAAGTATTTAAGAGAAAAAAAGGAGATCAATAGGAAGGAGGGGGGACAAGAGAGGGTCAGGGACTTGAGTATGATCAAAGCATATCGAAGATGAAAATGGCATCTAAAAACATAAATTGCAGCCTCGCTGTATAAGCACCGCTCATCTGTCAAGCACCCATGTGTTCCTGATGTGAAGGCATAGAGACCTCTCAGCTATTTTCAACTCTTTAAATGCCAAACCATTATGCCAAACCATTGCTCAAATCTATCGCCTTTGGAAATTTCAGTGTGAGTTTTGGAGAAGAAAGATGATGTTTGAACTACAGTACTGGTCTTTTAAGATTCTTCCCTGCAGAATGTTCCCTTTTCAAACTTTCCATGAGTCAGTAGAGCTGGCATCTTTGAGAGAGACTCCGGAAATTTCACTCTCCTACCAGGGAAAGAACTCTTTGGAGATGTTAAAAATAAATAAATAAAAAATAAAGGAGATGGTGGTGGGGGTTTGGGGAAGGAAAAGGAAAAGGAGGAAAGAAGGAGGAAAGGGAACATGTAGAAAGGCAGTATCCAAGACACCTTGGTTCATACAAGTTATTGCTGGGAAGAAAGCATGAAGAGAAAGGAAACAGGCAAACAGTAGACTCCAGGCTTCCCCAAGCTTAAAGGAGTAGAAACCACCCTTGGTCCACATGGTAGTGTAGCGATTTGACCAACTTGTAAATAAGACTTTGCATGCTTAAATTTCACAAATAAAAGTAAGAATTGGGTTTTAGAAAGATGTGGGTCAAAGAAGAGAAAGAGGAAATCACACACATTCGGGGGGGGGGGAGGTGTCGCCGAAAGAGAAGTAAGTATTCTTCATGTTACTACGTTAGAGAGCAGGAAGCTCAACTTACAATAACTAGGAAACTTAGCCAACAAGTAAACAGCAAAAGTAGCATTTAAAAGCAGGTGTGCTTGATACAAGAGTATGTTCAAGTGCTCTCTCTAAAGATCAGGACCCATCAGTGAATTTTCCATTGTACCCTCTAAGAATGTCTTTGTCTCTCCGAGTAAAAGCCTGACTTATTCTGATGGATTGGATCCAATTAATGGCACTTAGAGACCTAGCTGAACTTTGATAAAAGTTCTGTAGAGGGGTACGACAGGCTTTGTTTTCCTTCCTTCTGCATGTGCAATTAGGGGCTGTCCCATTGTTTCATCTGTTTCTATGGAGAGCGGTTCCAGCATCATGAGGTCCCTGATCTTCCTGTGTCGCTGTGTGGAGGGGCAGTACTCCTGACAGCACTCCTCCTTGGACTGCTTTCCCTCTCAGCCTCTCCTTCTCTCTTCTCTGCTCTTCCTTGTCTCAGCCTCTCTTAACTGACATTTCTTTTGTTTCCCTGTGCACGCTCATAGATATGTGTACATGCTGTGGTACTCAGATGCCTGTACATGCTGTGGTACTCAGATGCCCACAGACGACTTTTTGGGGATTCGTTTTCTCTTGCTACCATGTGGGTCCCCAGGCCAGAACTCAGGTTCTTGAGACTTGGAGACAAGAGCCTTTTTGCCTGCCAAGTCACCTCACTGGCACCTTGTCTCGTCCTTCTAGCCCATGTCTATTTTGGCCGTTATCACCTGTGATATTTGCAATTCAATTTCTAAGTTTTTCTTTTTAGGGGTTAGTTTAGAAATCTCTGACAAAAATATTTAGTTTTTGGAGTAAATGAAATGAAAAATTTTAATATAAAAATATTTCAAGGATGTATACTTTATGACATTAGAGAGTCAGTGAATAAAAAAAAGAGTGAGAGTCAGTGATTCGTGCAAATATGCATCTAGATATCTAGGTTTCTGTTTGTGGAAAATAACAACTCCTAACTTTATGTTTGTTACCAACTTTCAATTTCAATTGAAAATATGTAGTAACGTCCTCAATTGTAAAAATAATGTACTAAGCAGTGTATTACCTTCTGCTCTATTGCTATGACAAAGCACTATGACCA
The DNA here is from genome assembly GCF_900095145.1 of Mus pahari. Lineage (NCBI taxonomy): Eukaryota > Metazoa > Chordata > Mammalia > Rodentia > Muridae > Mus > Mus pahari. The sequence continues at coordinate 2,883,975 of NC_034597.1, read as the reverse complement.
GAGCAGCTTATAGAAAGAACAGGTTATTTGGACTTAAGGTTCCAGAGGGTTAGAGTCCATCACCATCATGATAGGAAACATGGCAGAATGCATGCATTGCAGCAGGAACAGCTGAGAGGTCACAGCTCAGCAGAGAGATCACTGGTAATGGCACAAAGCTTTTGGGACTTCCAAACCTGCCCTCAGTAACACATTTCCTCCAGTGATGCCACAAACCTGCCAAAACTGTCCACCCATTAGGGAGCAAGTACGTAATCATCTGAGCCCGTGGAGGAGATTCTCAGTCAGACTGCCACAGTCTGTATTATGAGACTTGGGGACAGTGACTTTAATGTCAATGTGGTACTTTTTGTTTTTCTTATTGTTGTTGTTTACAAAAACAAAGTAAAACAAACAAACAAAACAGGGTCTTAACAGCATATTCCAAGCTGGCCTGGACCTCACTGTATAACCCACACTGACCTTGGCCTTGACCTCAGTCTTTCTCAGCCTTCCCACTGCTGGGATTATAAATCTTTCACACCATACTCTGCAGTGTCTGCCCTTTAAGTGTCCTGTCTAAGCCTTTGTGGAGGAGAAATTTCCCACATTTCATTCAGAACTGTGGGTAAGTGCTACAGAACACTTGGCCAAAAGAAAAGCCACTTGGAGGAGTTATTTGAACCCAGGAAATCTCACTGACCCCACCTCCATCTTTCTGGGAGCCTCTTTGCTGTGTTACAGGCTTAAGCACCTGGAATCACTTTTCATGGAAATGAAGCATTCCCAACTTGCCAACCCCAGGCAATAATGTATGGTCTCCTTGAAAAGCCACTCTCTACTTCTCAAGGTATGCAGTCCCCTTGTTCACTTCGGATAAAGAAAGCTGCAGTTTCACCGAATATCATCGAAGAGCTGTTTCACAGAATAGTGTCTAGAGGACATGTTTCACTCCTTTCAATAAAGACAAGCTGTAACACTGAACAATCATCTCAAAGAAGATACCCCTTTCCCCACTCTGCTGGACCAAGATCTGAGATCTTGTGAACACATAGTGGTTCCCAAATACTCCAAGTGTTGGTTCTAAGTGGTGGGATTCATAAAGTCACACTCTGAGACAGGTCTCACATGGGAGATTTATCCTGGGAAAGGGGGGGGGATAAAGAGGCTGCCTCTGGGTAGAAGAAAGAAATGGGGTGAGTGGGGGTTGAATGAGGCCACACACGCACAGGAGGAGAACATGTAACATGAAATGACAGTGGGAATGTGTCGCCTCTCAGCAGCTAGTGATGAGGTGTCCTGCTGTCTCCAGGTCCCCCAGGCTGGTCAGAGGGGCCAGATTGTCCTGCTGTTGCCAGATCCTTCAGGATGGCTATGGAGGTTCCTGATTGCTCACACCAAGGGCAGAAGCAGAGCCAGGCCCACATAACAATAAGAAATAACCTTGTTTAGATGTTACCGTGTACCTGGCATTGCATATATTTTACAAAGGTTGCCTCACTTTATCTTCACAGAGTTCCCATTAGGTAGGTTTTGGTACTTTTGTCAGATGTGAAATTGAAATTCAGAAAGCTTAATGGCTCACAAGGTTCCACCCAGTTAATTTACTGCCAGAAGCTAGATTTGAACCCTTGTCTTAATGACTCAAAAGCCTGCACCTCTAGACTCCTAAAGTGGTTGAACCAGAATCTTGGGAGTTGAAGAGAGGAAATCTTTGAAGTGTTACACTTAGACTGAAGGAAAGTACTGTAACTGTAGTCATTATTATGAGACATGATAAAAGTTATTGCAGAGACCTGAGGCTATGGCCTTCCAAAAGTGTGAAATTTTTCTTTCAGTTAATGTTGCTAAAATTATCTTAGAAAAGGCAGTTTTATAGTAGAGTTAAATCCCTAAATTTGGATCTGTAAGGGCAGAGGAGTTGCACTGTAATGCTGTAAAGGCATAAAAACAAACAGGAGAAATGAGAGCTGGTGCAACCTGAGCACAGGAAGCCAAAGCTCTCAGGAAGGACACTGAGAAGAGGGAGGGGAAGCAGCTGATGACCAAGCACCCGAGACGGGAATGTCCGCATCAGGTCTCACCAGAGCTACCACAGGCCACGTCCAGAGACTCACGGTGGCCAAGGTGGGCAGTGGCAAGCAGTGAGCACAATGAAGGAAGGGAAGGAGAAAGTGTGTGAGCTGCATTACACACACATCCAGGAGAAAAATGTCCTTTCTTCATCTGTTGAGGGTGAAATTGCCTGGCAAGGCCTCTGTTTCCACCACAGAGGACCCTGGAGGGAGATCACATAAAGACCTGACAATGAGGTTGGCCCAGATATGTTGGCTCAGAGGCAAATCTATTTGATTGCCCTTTTTGATCTTCATTGACCTCAGTCAACAGTTTCAAGGAAAGAAAGAAAGGAAAGTCAGGGAAGAGAAAGAGAAAGGAGAAAACCCTTGTTTCTAGATTTTTGAGGCATCTGCTATAGGGATGAGAGAGATCCCTTGGACATAAGATTGGGTTCATTGCTCATTGATTTTAGTGAAATTGATAGAAATTTGATGTTTTACTTTTGGTGTGTTTGGGGGTAGTGGTGCAGACCAGAGGACAGTTTCTGATGCTTTTCTTCAGACATCATTCATCTTTCCTTTTCCTTTTCCTTTCCTTTCCTTTTTCCTTCCCTCCCCTCCCCTCCCCTCCC
>NC_034597.1:2869771-2881081 GCF_900095145.1 Mus pahari | reverse complement strand
CTCCTCCTCCTCCTCCTCCTCCTCCTTCTTCTTCTGACAGGATCTCCCACCAGCCTTAAACTCTCCAAGAAGGCTTAGATGGCTGGCCAATATTCCCAAGAATTATCCTGTCTCTGCCCGTTTCTCACGCCCCAGTTCTGGGATTATCAGCCTACCATGCTTAGATATTTTATGTGTATTCTAGAGATTTAACATGGGTATTCATGCTTGTTAGGCAAGCACTTTACCAACTGGGTTATCTTTCCAGTTCACTTTTTTGATGGAGAAAGTTACCATACTCTCTTGATGCTCTGTGATTTGGGATACCTGTGCTGTGCCTCTGGCTTCGAGGAGCCAGCCTTCTGAGATGCATCCCAGTTGAGGACAGCAGATTCGTCTGAAGCCAGAATGTGACCTCCTCTGTCTTAGGGCTTCTATTGCTGTGACAGAAGATTATCACCCAAATCATCTCATATGTCCTGGTCACAGTCCATCATTAAGAATAGCGAGAACACAGGCAGGAGCTGAAGGAATGGCTGTGGAGCATGCTAATGACCAGCTTGTTCCACATAGCCCGCTCAGTCAGCTTCCTCATGGCACCCAGGACCACAGTCCTACAGTGATCTGGTCCTTCTACATCGATTAGCCCACAAGCCAATCATGTCGGGCATTTCATTAATTGGGGTTCCCTCTTCCAAAATTACTCCAGTTTATGTCGTGATGACATAAAACTAGCCATCACATCCTCCATGCCTAAAGTATCAAGTGAGAGTTGTTCTATGGGGCTGTACCTGACAAAGCAAGCTTGGGAAAAAAAGGCAGGTTTTTCTCCAAAGCATGTGAATGTGAATCTAATGAATAGTGCTTAGGTTAAAGTCTCACACTATTATTGAGATCTGCTCTAGGTCAGGTTCTGTGATTAATGCTTGCACATCAAGTCTTATTTAGCCTTAGCAATTAATATATTCATTAATAAATACAAGAAAGTTATGAAATGATAGTATTGAAACAGTAGGATGGAAAAGAGATAAAAGAAGATAAGATAAGGGGTCAATATAATCAAAGTTTGTTATATACATATATGCAAATATTCCAGTAAAGCCCATCTCATTTCCACATGTTCTTGCACACGTGCGCATGCGTGTGCGCGCGCGCGTACACACACACACACACACACACACACACACACACACAGTGAGTGAATGAGGGGGGGCGCTTAAAGAAAATAGTAGCATGTGGAGTGAAGGCCTTTCTTGCCTTACCTTCCTTTACCTGGAAAGATTCAGCGGTGGAAATTTTGGTATTTCCTTAAAGTCAAGGTGGTTTGGATAAGTATGTATTTACATGGGTGCTTCTCTTTGTTTTCATCTTTTAGCCTAGCTGAGTTGTTTGTTCTCAAATATTTACTGTCAGCTTGAATACACAAAGCGATATAGCATGCATCCTACAGGTGTTTTAGAGCTCTTCAATGGTATTTTGTTCTGTGCCAGCCTTGGCCGAGGCTCTGGCTTTAGTTTTAAATCATCTTCCTTAAAATATGACTGTGCCTTGGTTGCTTGGCTCACAGGAATGCCTTTGTGTCTTATGATATATATTTTATATATCATATTTTATATGGTATGACACATATATGTACACACACTAACATATTTTCTAAATTCCTAGTTCATCTTATTCTTTCACATTTTTATTCCTATATGGCATGTCTTTATTAGTGATGTTTAATTTATAAATATTTAAAATTGTGTGGAGAGATGATAATATTTTAACATCAGTTTCTGATTCTTTTATTTATTTCCTGTGCATGTTATCTTATGCTATGATCATTTTTTAATAATGTAACTCGCAAAGACTTGTAGAATCTCCATATCCAGATTATCCCAAAGTCCTCTTTTCTGGGTGAGTGTGATAGTGAAGCAACAAAGCCCAAAGTGTGTATAGCTCTATGAACAATCCTAGGCAGAAAATACACTACATATTTCTTCTTTATTTTCCTCTTTTCTCTCCACTGGGGATACATGGCAAGTGGTTTACAACTGTCTGGCTCTGTAGCAGTCACTCTTCTTTATATTTGACACTGACAGACACTTCCATTTCCGTGTTTCCAAATAATGTTTTAAAAATATTCCAGTCATCTGTGAGGTTGACCCAGACATCAGCCTGTGAATTTGTTGGTGGAACTTCATTTCAAGCAGGGTGAGAATTCTTGAAAATGTATGGGATGGTCTGATTTGTATTTCACACTTTGAGACATGTCATGGAAACTGAAGGGTAGATATCAACACATAAATAGCAACTTTGGGAAGTATTTGCATCCCATCCATGAATCTCATGGAACCCACGTGGTTCGTTCAGTCTTAAGAATAGTGCAGTATATGAAGTTTGTATATGAAGTTTAATTTTCTGTTTACTCATGACTTCAAGAACCTGGAAGTTTCTGTAGTTTTGCTTAATATCCTTCCCTGTGGTGCTCCCTATCCAGTTCAGGAGCGAGGTAGCTATTCACATTACTCATGCTCTATGTTTCTGGCTCTGTGTCTCTCTGTCTCTGACTCTCTGTCTCTCTCATTCTTGCTTCCCCTACACTTCACTCTCACTCTCGCTTGCCCACTTTCTTGTGCTCTGTCTCTCTTTCTCTCTCCCTCTTACTTTTTCTTTCCCTCCCTCTTTCTTTCCCTCTCTTCCTCCCTCCTTCCCTCACTCGCCCTCTCTCCTTTAGTCTCAGATATAGCACTATTTGCTTTCCCTTTGGCCTTATGTGCCCCTCATTCTCCCTTCAGTTTCCCTGTTGTGTTTCTTATTCCATTTACATAGTTTAAAAACAATGATATTTCTCTTAGAAACTTGGATAAAGGGGGAAAGGTTATGTAACATTAATTTATTTTTGCCAAGAAATAGAACACATTAAACACTAATATTTTAACAAAATTTGTCTTTGTGATATTTAAAAATATAATGCTTATTAAACTTATTGTTAATACTAAGCTGGAAATAAAGAATTATGACTCCTTTGAAAATAAATACCACATTCACAGTGAATTTAATAAATAGAACAGTGGAAACCAAAACTGATGAAATTCACTCATTTAGAACAAATTAGAATATCAGAAAAATCCAGCAGATCACAAGACTATAATACAGAGAACAAACACACACCCAGGGGGGAATTGTCAGGATGTTATAGGCAACATTGGGTAATACAGAAGCTGTATAGCAATAATGAAGACCAGACCTAACTCATAAATAAATTAAAACATTTTCTGCTATTTGTTCTGATTTTGGAAGACTAAGAATGATTTCAACAAAATTTAGAAAATCATTATAGATGTGAATGACCACAGTTGAAAAGAAAAGGCTGGTTTATGATTTTTAAAGAGATGAGAGATGCTGATAGCTACCTCCCTCTGTGTCTTCACTATGGCACCAAGAAACAACTGATCTTATACTTAAGGAGAGTATTGGCTAGTCTTCTTTTTTTTTTTTTTTTGATGTATTTATTATGTATACAGCATTCTGCCTGCATATATGACTGCAAGCCAGAAGAGAGCATAAGATCTCATAGATGGTTCTGAGGCACCATGTGGTTGCTGGGAATTGAACTCAGGACCTCTGGAAGAGCAGACAGTGCTCTTATGTGCTCAGCCACCTCTCCGGCCCTGAGTATTGGCTAGTCTTTAGGAGGAATGAGCACATGACATTAGAAGATAGGGGAATCTTAAGAACAAGACTTAATGTTTGTACTCCTGTAACCTGGAGGCAGAGAGAAACAAACAAACAAAAACTAAAACAACAACAACAAAATGCTGTGTTTATGCAGAGGGTTCTTTCTGCCGCAATGCCAATAATTTTATCTGAAATGTATGAAAATCAATGGTCTAAATGGTGCAAAATGTCTTTTGCTGAGATGTCTGATTTATTTTCTTATTTCTAGAACTTACTCCTCATCTATGTGCTAAGTTCATGCATATTTTTGATTATCTAATCAATAGTGAAATGTTTCTCCTATTAAGTTTAACTGATTTAGTGTTTGGCCAAATCAGAATGTTTAGCTAAGGTTCTGGAAATAAGATGCAATGATGTGAGTCTTCATGTTACTGGCAATACATGTGCAAGAATTTACCTTTTACTAGAGAGAGAGTAAAGTTCCTACAAGATTATGCCAAGCCCCAACTAGTCATACCTTATTTAAAATGGGTTTTGTATCTCTTTGATACATTCCCAAGCTCTACTTTCTTCCTTTCTTTCTCCACTGATAAGTAGGTGTAACATGTGTGTGCCTTCCCCTGTCATTCAGGGCCAAGGGGGCCCATACATTACTCTTATCCATGTAAATGTACCACATCACATGCTCTGCCCAGTCTTTCCTGTTGTTACCTGCCTTGTTTAAGAATCTTAGAGTGAACTTAGCACTACTCTCTTACACCTCTCTCTATACACATGCCCTTTACACACTTGAGAAGAGAAAATGTGTGACAGGCTTCCAATTAGTCCATTAAAGAGTACTGCAGGACTTTACTGTGATCACAGCAAATTGCATACAGTGCATTTGGGGAAAGTAGCTTGTGATATCAATACATACAGTTCAAGTTATGCAATCACCCCTGCTGCTAACCCGCTCAATTTCTGTTTGGGCAGAAAAGCTCAATCAGTTCACAATCCAGTACAAGATCTTATAAGCAAGTGGTACTTTCTTGTGGTCTCTTGAGATCGTGAACTAATTCCAAGACTAATAAAACATTTAGTTAGCACGCACACAATTGATCACTCTGCAATTGGTGATGTGTGTCTTAAACTAGTAATACTGGTGACAGCTTCCTGAATTATTTTTCTTTAGGGGATGGGGTGATATTTTCTTCATGATTAGTTTGTATATTGGTATCATTGCAACATGACAGCATGGTCTTTTCCCCCCATGTGAACAAAACCAACCTTGAGAACATTTCATATTCAGGAACCATCTGAATGTCATGGTCTTGACTACATGTCACCCACAGAGAAAGATGTAATTCTGCTTTCCACTTACAGTAGTTTGAATATGTTTGGCCCAGGGAGTGGCTATTAGGAGGTGTGAACTTGTTAAAGGATGTTGAACTCTCAGCTCCTTTTGCACCATGCCTGTCTGAGCACTGCCATCCCCCNCCCCCCCCCCACCCCCCAATGATAATGGATTGAACCTCTGAACCTTTAAGCCAGACCCAATTCAATGCTGTCCTTATAAGAGTTTCCTTGGTCATGGTATCCCTTCACAGCAATGCAAACCCTAACTAAAACAGATTATGATACCCAATTCTATATCACCTATCTGTAGTCTGTACTCCACTCCTGCAGCAACTGCAAGCTGTATTTCCTTCCTGACTTTCTGCAAGCACATGGAGGCTCAGCCTACTTTGGAGTAGTTCCCTACAGTGCAACCAAATGCAAGACTTTGGTGCCTTCAGGATACTATTCTACCTGATAGGTTGGACTAGTCTGAAGGTAAGAGAAGTGGGGACCCTCAAGTTTTGGTTGGTGTACCTGAAAATTTAAAGAGATACTTTTGTGGAGAAACATTTCTTCCAAATTGGGATGCACAACAGTTTGTAGGAGTTGTCCCAGGGCTTTCGCAGATAGTCTTTTGGAATAAACTAACGGTGTTTCCTTGGGATATTTTACCCATATTAACTTGAGCTTATTACCTTCAGGTTATTTGCCCCTCTGGTTTGTTCAAAGCCTGTTTCTCTTGCCTAGCAAAGAAAATAAATATATATCAAAGACTTATCCCATTTCTCTAGGATAATTAAGTTTCTTATGTGCTAGTTGACTATCAGAGTTATGCATTCACATGTCCTGATACCTTGAAAAGAAACTATTGTGTCTTAGTGTGTTGCTAACAAAATGACTGTGTTTAGGGAGGCAATGTGTGAATGAAATATCATATTTGGATGTCATCTGGACTAAGCTAGAAAAGAAGTCACAGTCTGACTTTTTTTTCCTGGTAAGAGATCAATACTGTCTAGACATGGTCTCATTAGGACTGTGCATTGACTGGGGCCAACTGAGATTCCTGTAATCTGGGCTGGGGGATGGGCATCTATGTTACCTAGTATTACAGAGGACTCCAGATTCACTGGGGTCAATTCTGTGTCTTCCAATCCTGTTTAACAAACTGCCTGGTTTTGCCAGAGGACAGATGATATGCATTCTGGAACTCAGATTCTGAGTCCTGTAAGTTCTGGGAAGTGTTCTCCATGGTGCTCTTCCATGGCTGGTGACCATTGCACAGGTGACAGGAGTGCAATCTGGCATCACCCTATGTTCTACTCTCCAATCCAAGACGGAGGCTGAACTCACCTCCTTTCTATCAGCCTGCTGGTTAATTTCTACCAATTAGATCTGCATGTATGGGGATGATAGTTATCCTTCTTATATTACTTAGTGGCTTTATTATTTATGACTACATTATAGCAATTTGAATATATTTTCAAGTCAGGATAGTTTATGATTCTATGTAGATCTGAATCTGAGATTTCTTCTATCCTTTCTGTTAAGCATTCAGACTGTTTGATATTTCTAGGATCCTAAGTCTTTTGTTTGTGGCTACTTATTGGCATTTTTCAAGGACATGAAGCAATATTTGAGCCATTGGAAGGAGGAGGTAACCGAGCCTTACCAGGCTTCTGGCAGTGGAATAAATATCTGTTATTTGTCCAGTGTACTTACTTTCAAACTTTAGGCAAGATGAGCCAGACATTGAGAAATAATGCTGATTATGCAGGGGAACACACCAGATAAAATGATCTTTCCCAAGAATCTAAGTGTTCCAGTAGATTAGCATTATTGATCACTCACTTCTCTCGGTATACAGATGATTTCAGAATCCTCAAATTATTTTTCTCCCTTGTCTAGTATAATTACCGGAACAAGGAATAATCTAATTAAAAGACAACAAGGATGCATTCTAATTGTTCTAATAAATTATGTAAGTATACAGTGCGTGCAGTAGTTTCTCAGTAGGGATGCATTCCGTAGACTGACAGCTGTTCCTTTACTGCCACACTTTACAGTTTATTTCTTCTGAAAGATAACTTGTGATGTCATAGTTAATTATTCAAAATATGCTGGTTCTATAACGATTTCAGCTTCCATGTGGTAAAATGGAATGAAGAATTACATGTTGACTTCTTTAGATAAAACATTGAACCAAACAGGAGAAAGTAAAATAAAGATTGATAGAATAGGAAAAGGAAAAAATAAAAATAGTCTCGTAATGATCTTTTATTGTTTAAAATAGTTTAATTTGTTTTATTCTATGTGTTTGGGTACACACACACTCACACACACACACACACACACACACACACACACACACACACACACCATGGACATTTCTGATGCATGAAGAGGCCAGAAGAGAGTAGTGGATCCCCTGAAACTGAGTTTGGCACAGTTGTGACCAACTGTGTGGTGCTGGGGAAGCCACCTAGGATCTTGGTAGAGCAATGAGTACTCTTAACCACTGAGCCATCTCTCCAGCCCCTAGACTTGATGACGTGCTTATTTGTGCATCCATATGTGGCATATGTGTGTGCTTTCACAGAGGCCAGAAGAGAGTGTCAGATCACCTTGAGGTTGAATCACAGGCAGTTCTGAGCTACCCAAAGTAAGTGTTAAGAACTGAGCTTGGGAATGGATAGTGCATGTTCCTAACCACTGGGGCACATCTCCAACCTGCCATGACTTATTATTTCGTTATTAGGTATGCTAAGTGCTATGGGAGGCCATTAGTTTGTGCAGTTCAAGTCTAGCCATTTTATTTTTTTGTTGTTGCTGTGAACAAAACTCCTAGTACAAACAACTTAAGAGAAGAAAGGTTACTGTTGAATTACGGTTTCAGAGAGGTTTTAGTTCTAATGGTAGGGAAGTGGGATAAAGTCCGTGGTGGTGGGTGTGTATGCTAGGGCTTTTCATACCACGGCAGGTTAAGAAGCTGAGAAAGAGGGGAACAAACCAAGGATTTTTCTAGAACCTTCAAAGGTTTGTCGTTAGTGATTCGTTTCAGCCAGCTAAGTCCCAGTATCAGTAGCTGGGACACAAGTTTTAAGTATAGACCCAAAGGGGACATTTCATAACATTGTATGTTGTTTATAAGGATATAGTATTCTCTATAAAGCCATCTCATGTTGTGGACAAAATACACATAATTTATAATAGATTTGCTGCTTTTTTCCATGAATACCAAAGTCCTTCTCTTATATAATTTTGGTGTAGCATGTTGCATAAACAGATGAGAAAGCAAGGCAGAACAGAAAAAAGAGGGTCACAAAAAATTCATTCAAGTAGAAAAAACATCTGTGTTGAAAGGGATGTTTACTCAAAACTAAAAATGTATATAGTCACTCTTAACCTGTTTGAGAACAGCGCATTTCCAAGTTGACTCTTGTTCTCTCTCACATACCTGCCTCTTTAAATTTGGAGATGAAGACTGGCTGAGGATCTTCTTGTCTCTGCCTCCCCATCTTTAAGATTACAGACATAGAGCACTGTGACAACGTTTAACATCAGTTCTGGGGATCTGAGCTCAGGTTGCATATTTGTACAACATGCACTTTAGTGACTATGCCATCTTCCCAATCCCCAGATCTCTTCCATGTCTCCAAGACCAAATATCTATGCCTCCTGAGAGGCAGCATTAAGGTATCAATCACTTCTTTCAAACAGTTGGACCAAAAATAAACCAGGAAGTAGTTAAGCACTGTTGTTACCCTTTCATTAAAATCTTCAGTTTTTTCTCCTCTGAAATGATGGTTTGATCATCAATGTGTTGGCTATAGTCCTACAACTATTCCGCACCTAGAGACAGAGTTTTGTCTCCTTCCTGGAAAAAGCCCTAGGTGCCTGACAAACTGTCAGGAAGGCACAATAGAGGCAGCAATAATTGGAAAGTCTCTGGATACTGAGAATTTATAGAAAGCAGGGTGCAAATTTTACAAAGTATACAAACATCTATTTCCTTTGTAGCCAATGGCATTGGTAAATTTTCCCTCAGTAAATAATGTGGAATGCTTGTTAAGAATGTTTAATGTTTCTTGGGTACTTTCTCTAGCTCCTCCATTGGGGACCAGGTGCTCTGTCCAATGGATGGCTGTGCATTAATCAGACACTGACAGAGCCTCTCAGGAGACAGCTATATCAGGCTCCTGTCAGCAAGCTCTTATTGGCATCTGCAATAGTGTCTGAGTTTAGTGGTTGTTTATGGGATGGATTGCCAGGTGGTCCAGTATCTGAATGGTCATTCCTTCAGTCTCTGCTCCAAACTTTGACTCTGTAACTCTTTCCATGGGTGTTTTATTCCCCATTCTAAGAAGGATCCAAGTATTCACACTCTGATCTTCCTTCTTCATGAGTGTCATGTGGTTTGCAAATTGTGTTGTGGGTATTTTGAGCTTCTAGGCTAATATCCACTTATCAGTGATTGCATATCATGTGTGTTCTTTTGATTTGGGTTCCCTCACTTAGGATGATATCCTCTAGATCCACTGATTTGTCTAAGAATTCATGAATTCGTTGTTTTTAATAGCTGAATAGTACTCATTGTGTAAATGTACCACATTTTCTGTATCTATTAATCTGTTGAGGGACATCTGGGTGCTTTCCAACTTCTGGCTATTATAAATAAGGCTGCTATGAACATAGTGGATCAAGGGTCTTTATTACAAGTTGGAGCATCTTCTGGGTATATACCCAGGAGAGGTATTGCTGGATCCTCTGGTAGTACTATGTCCGATTTTCTGAGGAATAGCCAAACTGATTTCCAGAGTGGTTGTGCCAGCTTGCAGTCCTACCAGAAAAAGAGGAGTGTTCCTCTTTCTCCACATCCTCGCCAGCATCTGCTGTCACCTGAGTTTTTGATCTTAGCCACTCTGACTGGTGTGAGGTGAAATCTCAGGGTTGTTTTGATTTGCATTTCCCAGATGATTAAGGATGTTGAACATTTTTTAGATGCTTCTCAGCCCTTCAGTAATCCTCAGTTGAGAATTCTTTGTTTAGCTCGGTACCCCATTTTTAATGGGGTTATTTGAATTTCTCGAGTCCAGTTTATTGACATCTTTGTATATATTGGATATTAGTNCCCTATCAGATTGAGGATTGGTAAAAATCCTTTCCCAATCTGTTGGTGGCCTTTTTGTCTTATTGACAGTATCTTTTGCCTTACAGAAGCTTTGAAATTTTATGAGGTCCTATTTGTCAATTCTTGATCTTACAGCACAAGCCATTGCAGTTCTGTTTAGGAATTTTTCCCCTGTGCCCATATCTTTGAAGCATTTCCCCACTTTCTCCTCTATAAATTTCAGTGTCTCTGGTTTTATGTTTTCTTTGATCCACTTATACTCGAGCTTTGTACAAGGAGATAAGAAGGGATCAATTTGCATACTTCTATGTAACCGCCAATTGTGCCAGCACCATTTGTTGAAAATGCTGTCTTTTTTCCACTGGATGGTTTTAGCTCCCTTGTCAAAGATCAAGTAGCCATAGGTGTGTGGGTTCATTTCTGGGTCTTCAATTCTGTTCCATTCATCTACCTGTCTGTTGCTATACCAGTACCATGCAGTTTTTATCACAATTGCTTTGTAGTACAGTTTGAGGTCAGGCATGGTGATTCCCCCAGAGGTTCTTTTATTATTGAGAATAGTTTTTGCTATCCTAGGTTTTTTGTTATTCCAGATGAATTTGCAAATTGCCCTTTGTAACTCAGTGAAGAATTGAGTTGGAATTTGAATGGGGATTGCATTGAATCTCTAGATTGCTTTTGGCAGGATAGACATTTTTACTATATTGATCCTGCCAATCCATGAGCATGGGAGATCTTTCCATTTTCTGAGATCTTCAATTTCTTTCTTCAGAGACTTGAAGTTNTTGTCATACAGATCTTTCACCTCCTTANTTAAAGTCACACCAAGGTATTTTATATTTTTTGTGACTATTGTGAAGGGTGTTGTTTCCCTAATTTCTTTTTCATCCTGTTTATCCTTTGTTTAGAGAAAGGTCACTGATTTGTTTGAGTTAATTTTATATCCAGCTACTGCACTGAAGCTGTTTATCAGGTTTAGGAGTTCTCTGGTGGAATTTTTATGATCACTTAGTTATACTATCATAACATCTGCAAATAATGATATTTTGACTTCCTCCTTGCCAATTTGTATGCCCTTGATCTCCCTTTGTTGTGGAATTGCTCTGGCTAGGACTTCAAGTACTATATTAAATAGGTAGGGAGAAAGTGGGCAGCCTTGTCTAATCCCTGATTTTAGTGGGATTGCTTCGAGTTTCTCTCCATTTACTTTGATGTTGGCTACT
>NC_034597.1:2867993-2869760 GCF_900095145.1 Mus pahari | reverse complement strand
AGAAGAAGAAGAAGAAGAAGAAGAAGAAGAAGAAGAAGAAGAAGAAGAAGAAGAAGAAGAAGAAGAAGAGAAGAAGAAGAAGAAATTTTAATGTTGGGACAGAGCTGTGGCAAAGTGAAAGGACTTCCCTTCTCTTGCTGCCTGCTGCTTTGCCCTGATGTCAGTATGATTCTCCTTTCATTAGCCACAAAGACAATGAAGTCATCCAGCAGAGAGGAGCGCGTGCAAATTAGAGGGCAGAAGACAAAACTCATAGAGTTTCTCTTTCTCTTTTTGGCCATTAACACACCCTAACACTGCAAAAAAACTAGATTCACATTTATATCAGTGTAAAGAGAATGCTAATGGTTTAGTGAAAACTACTTTAAAGGTGTATGAGTGTAGTAATCAGTGCTTCAAATGTAGCAGCTTCTAGGTATATACAGAATAAAGTGGAGATGAGGGTCAGCATCCTACTTTACCATCTTTCTCATACTATCACCACTTACTTCTAAGATATCCTGACCCTCAGACACCTGTCTGTTATATCTGACTTCTTTCCAAATGCACTCATTCCATTCTTTGACCATTAGTCAAAATAAGAGTATTTCTCTCAATATCATATGTTGCTGTAATTTTTTTCACATGTCTGTTATTCCTGAACCAGATTATTCTGGTGACATTTCAATTCAAGAAGGTGCAGTCTCTTATACACTTTTCTTCTTGAGTTTCTGCTGCCACTCAGGAATTTAAAGCTTCAAGGACTTGAAAATATCTGTCAACAGTCAACCTAGAATCCTGTAACCAGTGAATGTCCTTCAGCAATGAATGGAGGAGTGAAAGGTTACTTTTCTTAAAGGAAAGAAAACCAAGAGAATCTGCTGCTAGCAGACCTTTCTAAAGAATAAAAACAGTTAAAATGGAATCCTGGAACACCAGAAAGAAAAGACTTGATAGTTGTAAATGGTGTTCAAAGATTGAGCACTCTGATAAGGACTTGAAGCAGATATGTAGAGAAGAAGTTAGGATGATTATTTTATGAATAGAGGTAAGGATGCAAAAGAGATTTTTTTTTTCAGAATCCATTATATTTTAGTCAATTGCTCATTAACATGAGGCCTGTCCTGCAGTGGTTGATACAGCCAGTGTCATTTCATTGGCAAAAACTTATTTCCCCTCTCTCAGCTCCATTATTAACCTTTACCCTGGCGGCTAGGTCTACATCCATCCATTCATTCATTGTAAACCATAGCAAAATAAAATACAATAAGATAGAATAAAAACTATCACATCGAAGTTAGACAAGACAAACCACCAGAAGGAAAGAACCCAAAAGAAGCCAGAAGAATCNGAGGCCCACTCATTTGTACACTCAGGAGTCCCATAAAAACGCTAGTCAGAAGTAATATATTCATAGGGGACCTGATGCAGATGCATGCAACCCCTATGCATGCTCTCTCAGTCTCTGTGAGTTCATATGAGCATTGATCATGCTGATTAAAAGGCCCTTGTGTTCTTGGTGTCCTCCATTCCTTCTGGCTCTTACACTCTTCCTGTTTCCTCTTGCACAGGAGTCCCTCATCTTTGAGGGGAANGATTTGATGGAGACATCCCATTTAGGACTTAGTNTTCCAAGTTCTCTCACTATCTGAGTAATGTCTACTTGTGGGTCTCTGCAAGTGTTCCCAATTGCTGTAGGAGAAAGTTTCTCTGATGATGATTGAACAAGGCACTGATCTATGTGTATAGCAGAATGTCAATAGGAGTCATTTTATTACTAATTTTTTT
>NC_034597.1:2857920-2866573 GCF_900095145.1 Mus pahari | reverse complement strand
CGGTAGTACTATGTCTAATTTTCTGAGGAACCGCCAGACTGATTTCCAGAGTGGTTGAACAAGCTTGCAATCCCACCAGCAATGGAGGAGTGTTCCTAATTCTCCACAACCTCGCCAGCATCTGCTGTCACCTGAATCTTTAATCTTAGCCATTCTGACTGGTGTGAGATGGAATCTCAGGGTTGTTTTGAGCAAAAGAGATTTTAATCCTTATTTAAACTGGTATAATAAAGATACCAAGAATCTGTTCATTTTATGAATATATAATGTGAAATTGAACACATATACTAAAACTGTGCAGAGAGGTGCTCTAAAAACACTTTAGATATGCCAAGTAAGTTACTCGAATGTTCAAATAGCTCACAAAAAGTATGGAGAATATAAAGAACAAATACAAAAAGCAAAGAGGACAAACAAAACATATGATGTCTTAAAATATAGCAAATACATAGCTAGATGTTTATTAATAAACTCATAAGCTAAGTATAGAACTTAGCTGAGCTGTTATCAGACTGTAAGAACACTTCACTTGAAACAACTGGAGACAGACTTAAAGCACAATAATAAAAGGTATGTGTTATAAAAATCTTTAATACAAATACAGCAGGAATAGCTGATTCTCTCTGAAAATTAGTAAAGCTGACAAACCCCCCCAACAAAGAAGACTAAATGGGAGTCAGGCAGCAAGGGCTATCACTACAGATACAACAGACATCATGAAGGCAATGACAGATAACTGTATTTACCCAGCATTTGACAACTTAGATAAATTACATTACTATCAAATTCCTGAAGTTGATCCATAGTAAATAGATAATGTAAATAGCTCATAACAACTAAGGAAACTAAATTCATCTTTTAAAATAATGTAAAATACACTAAGAACATTCATTGAGGAACTCAATTTTATACTAGTTCTTTCTACTTAATTTTATAAACATATTACCAAGATTCCCCCAAAATCAAAAGCAGTGCAAAAACTAAACAAAAGCTACATTGCCACAACTCTGGTAAATATATAAATGAAAATTCTTAATGAAATTATAGCAAAAAATTTTGAAAGAAAAAGAATTATACATCACGATAAAACTGAGTGTATTTCAAGGATGCAAGCCTGGTTCCTTAGTAAGTGAATCAATGTGTTTTTGGTTAATTATTAAAAAGCTAATCGATATAATTTATCACATTATCAGAAGTTACAAAAGAACACACATGGTATGCACTCACTGATAAGTGGATATTAGCCCAAAAGCTCAGAATACCTAAGAAACAGTTCACAGATCATATGAAACTCAAGAAGAAGGAAGACCAAAGTGTTTATACTTTGGTCCTTCTTAGAAAGGGGAACAAAACCCATGGCAGGAGATACAGAGACAAAATATGGAGATAGTGTGTAGAGCAGAGACTGAAGAAAAGGCCATCCAGAGACTTCCCCACCTGGGGATCCATCCCATATACAGTTACCAATCCCAGGTACTATTATGGATGCCAAGAAGTACTTGCTGAAAGGAGCCTGATATAGCTGTCTCCTGAGAGGCTATGCCAGAGCCTGACAAATACAGAGGTGGATGCTAACAGCCAACCACTGGACTTAGCATGGGTTCCCCAGTGGAGGAGGTAGAGAAAGGACTGGAGGAGCTAAAGGGGTTTGCAACCCCATAAGAAGAACAACATCAACCAACCAGAACCCACAGAGCTGCCAGGGAATAAGCCACCAACCAAGGAATACACACAGAGGGACCCATGACCCCAGCCACATATGTAGCAGAGGATGGTCTTTTCAGGCATCAATGGGAGGAGAGGTGCTTGGTCTTGTGAAGGCTTGATGCCACAGTGTAGGGGAATTCCAGGGTGATGAGGTGGGAGTGGGTGGGTGGGTAGGGGAGCGCCCTGGTAGAAGCAGGGGAAGGGGGCATAAGATAGGGGAGGTTGAGGAGAGGAAACTGGGAAAAGTTTATTTATTTGAAACGTAAATAAAGAAAATATCCAATTATAAACAAACAAAATAGGAAAAATATAATCAATAAGGAAGAAGTATTTAACAAAATTCAACACTGGTTTTTTAAAAAGAACTTTCAGAAGCAATGAAATTTAAGGGAACTTCCTCAAGTTGTTAAACATTATCTATAAAACCCCACCACTTATCTGTGAATGACTGGGTGGGCCAGAGTAAGAATTGTGTTTATGTCCAAAATTATGTGTAAATTTCATGTCTTTCCTTTTAAAATCTTAGATCATATAAAGGCAGCATTATGCTAAACGTTATTTGCCAACAAAGTAATTGGAGTAATTGAAACAGTGTTAAAGAAGTACAATGAAGTTGAAAGAATCGGTCTACCACATTTTGAGACTTAGTATAACATGAGTATTCCTGAAAAAATTGGTATGTAACTCAATGGAGGCTTTTCTCAGGAGAAGAGAAGACAAGCTACAGAGTAAGAAATATTTTCAAACGGTGTACCTAAAAAGAAACAAAGGAACAAAAAGCCTTGTATTGGGAAGACACAAACCAATCCCAATATCAAGTTGAAAAACACTAAAAAATGGATAAAAATGTTTTAATATGTTCCCACAAAATATGCCTACCACCTGGAAACAAGATTGTGCTCCAGTAATATAGTAGCTAAACAAGTGGTACATTCTTCTTGTGGGTTCTATTGAGCAAAGGAACTTGATACATGTAAATATATGTTAAATTAACTAAAATTGTAGGGAAAAAAAGACTGATAAAATTAATGTTAATGAACTGGAGTCTGACTTTTTGTTTGGGATATAGCCTATCTAAACAGGATCCTATAAGTTTATTTTGCCTGGAAATACTGTAGCCATTTTAGTTTACATAAGTATACACTACATCGTTTGAGGATGATGAAGTTGCCTCAGAGCTGTTATCAGAACGGTTGTCCCTGTTGTTAGACAGTGAATGACTCTAATGACAGGAGCTAGAGGCTGGTTTAGAAGGTGGCTAGGTGGGGGACTGATGGAGTGATTCCAGAAAGGATCAGGAATTGTTGTCACTGTGAATTAAGTGGGAATTAAGGAATATTTAGTGAACATTAAAAAGATTCTAAATACCTGTGAGATCCCTTGGTCCTTGCCTCCTACAGAGCTAGGAATAGTCCTCTCGCCCTTCCTTCAGCCTCAGAGAGAGTAGCCCAGGGCATGCAAAGGTCAGCAGAACCGCAAGGCACCAGGAGGCTCCATTGTGGGTTCCTGTTCATTCCAGGTCTAGATGGACCCTGTGTTAGGAAATCTGTCCAGCCTAAGAAAAGACACTTAGAAATACCAATAACTATGGCTCGTCTAGGCCACTCCCACTAGGATCGTGTGGTCCAACCTTAACACCCTTATGAAGTAGCACAGCTAGCTACTACTGACATGTGGACCCTCAGCACTCAGAGGCACTATGAGCTCAGATTGGCTATAAATATAAAGAACACTCTGAATCTTGAATGCTTAACATAAAAATTTTAATGTATCATAAATTTTATTACATGTTGAAATATTTTCAATCTATTAGGTTAAGTAAAATGTATCTTAAAAAATAATTTCTCAAATGAATAAGAGAACAGATTTCTTCTCTAGTGAGAGCAGGAAAGTCAGATTTGTGCAGCTTAGAACAACAGTGTATCAACCCAAAGGGAAAGGCTACGCAAGGAATCAAAGATACCGAGTCACACAGCAGATATATGTGAGCTTTCTGTGCATATGTGCTCTTGTGCCTGTCCTGTGTGCCCACGTGTGACATCAGAGGGAATCCTTGGGTAATAGTCGTTGCCTTCCATGTTTTTTAAGAAAGGTTTTCTTGTGTGTTGCTGAATGTACCAACCAGCCTGGCTGGCCCATGAGCATCTAGAGATCTTCCTGTCTCTGCTTCCCACTTTACCTTAGGCACATTAGAGACAGCATTACCGCTCCTTCTTTATGTGAGCTCTGGGGTTTAGACTCCTTACTCCTGTGTAACAATAGCTTTATTCACTGAGTGATCTTCCCAGCCCTGAGCTCTTTTTTTTTTGTTGTTAAAAAATTATACACACACACACACACACATACACACACACACACACACAAACTGCTGAATGACAGAGTAGGCTGTCTTGATATTTATATGAATTTTCCAGTTTATCTTGAACTATGGATTAAATTATCCCAGACATTGTGACATAGGAAAGATGTCATTTGACTATTACTGTGAGTTCATCATGTATTTGAGATATTCCCTGAGAAAGAGAATCCAGGATCCACAGTTTGGAAACTGTGATTTAGGGAGCTGGAAAGTGGCTCAAAGGATAACAGCCTCACGTACAAACATGAGGACCTGAGTTTTGATCCTAGGAACTATGGCCTTGTGCCCCTCTAATGTCAGCACTGCTTGTGGGCATGGCAGCAAGGAGAGGGTGGAGATGGGAGTAGTATCACTAGAGCTTGCTAGCTGCCAGCCACAAAAAGAAAAGGGCTTCAGGTTTGTTCAGAGAATCTGTCTCAAGGGAATAAAGTAGAGAGTGGAAGAACAGTATGCCCTGTGCCCTCCTTTGGCCTCTGCATGTGTATGACACAATACACATATATTACACAGATGTGCAGTATACACACATACACATACAGAGAAAGAGACACAGACAGAGAAAGATCAGAGACAGAGAGACAAGACAGGCAGGGACAGATTATGATTTACGTCAAATAAGTAATTGATTCTGCCCATGTTTCCTCGTCTTTAAAACAGGACTCGAAAGAACGGTATTGAATATCTCATGAGTCAATGTGAGCAATGCTTAGATAGTGCCAGGTATTGAGCAAGCCTTCTCACAGTGGGCTAGTGACCACTGTCTCTATAACTAGGAGGTATCTGACTTGAGATGATGTGGCTTAATGATTTTTAATTTGATGAAGGTACAAAACCAGTATGTATTCAATGGAAACCAGACTTCAAATTCTCCACAGAGATCTCTTCCTGGGGTAGTGATAGGTGGGCGTGATTCTCTCTAAGCTAGGCCACAGAAGTGAGCATGATTCCAATCAGCCATGAGGCCATGAGGGGACTGTGTCCCTAAGCTAGGATGAATAGTCAATGTACTTTCTACTTGGGTATCTATCTTCAACTTGTGATGACTTTTCTAGAATCTACATGTACCATAAGCCAAGGAGTATCTGTAGTATTATCCTAGGCTTAGAGAAGAAACTACCACCTGGGCCTGGAAAAGCTCCAATGTTGAGATGTTTCAATTTTGCTATTGTGCCTCATATTGTGCCTCATATAGACCTTGGTTGCTGGAGGCAGCTTTCTAGTGCACTTTTGGGGTTTATCACACTTGTATACACAGTGTGTGCTAAGGGGTGGGTTCTGGGTGGGAGTTTTTATGCTAGAATCCTGATCTCACCTCTTCAGTTGGTGGATGACCTCTACAACTGTGGTCAAGACTGTCTTCCCAAGACTCATGTGTTTAAGTTTGGTCTGTAGCCCATGGTTCTGTTTGGCTGTACTGGAGTCTTCCGGATGTGAGGTCTAACTGGAAGAAGTTAGGGCATTAAGAGACTGTCCTTGAAAGGGATATGGGCACACAAGCTCCTTCTTGCCTGTTCTTCTTTGTCATCCTTCACCATGCACTCCCACTGTGGTACATACACTGTATTGCCACTGGCCCAGAGTAACAAAGCCAAGTGACCATGGCCTCTAAAGCCATGAGCCGCTCCTTCATGGGGACACAGATATTCAGTTCCAGCCTGGTGAAGCTGATTAGATCCTTACCTGTTGTTCTGTTGAGGGCCAAGGGGGAGAGGAGGGAGGGAGAAAGCTTGAGTCTGATCAGAGTTCCTGTGCTCTGGGCCAGCAGATTCGGGAGGACTGCCAGACACTTTCCATGCAGCCCTGGGTGGGCATCTGGCTGTGTTAAGCCACTGACTCCACATGGCTGGGGGTGGACAAGAGGCAGTCCCCGGTACCAGGTTCTCAGTCTTTGGCCCACACTGAATATGGCAGAGGAGCTGAGAACAGAATAGGGACCCCGGGGTGACACTGGGCCCAGGAGGGGAAAGGAAGAGAGGTCAGGGGGAGAGGGGATGCTTGGTGGTTTCCACGCAGGCAACTGTCTTTAGACCAGGCCTTGATGAAAAGAGACAGTCTATGGTTTTAGAGCTTTATAGAAAGGCAGGGAGAAAGACAGAAAATAAAAAGAGAGAGAGAGAGAGACTGGCCATGGCCAAGAGGAGAGAAGGGGGAAGGGAAAGAGAAAAAGAAAGTTAGAGAATAAGAGAGGTGTAGAAAGAGAGAGGCAAAAGCTTAGAGAGTAAGAGAGCAAGGGGAGAGAGTGAGGAAAGTAAAAACTTAAGAGAGCGAGGAGGGGCCAAGCAGCCCCTCTTATACTGGGCTTGTTATCTTGCTGTTGCTAGGTAACTGTGGGGAGGAGTCTAGCCAGAAGGCCAGAAGCTAGGGACATTCTGTAAGTGACAATAGCCACAGCTTCTCCTGTGGGGGCTCTGGGAGCAGTAACTTCAACAGGAGCCAGGGGTCCAGGAGACATCAGGGAATGCCCACCATCCCATGTAGATGGAAATTATCACCCACGGGCCCCACGGGGTTCAAGACCTCAGCTGGACTGGAGACCAGGCCATCTGTGCATAGCCCATTGCCCCACATTCTGTCACATGGTGTGGTGGAGATTCCTCTCTGAAAGGTTATTGTGCAGGAATGAACCAGCTGCTGGAAAACTCTCTGCATACCAAAAGCCCCGTGTTTGTTAATTTTATGCTTGCTGTTTTTTACTCTAAGCATGAGCTAGATCTCAGAGCTCCTTGGTGGTTGAGCTAAGACTGTAGGCCCTTCTCAATACCCTCTCTACTTTGGTACATAATTGCTTAGTTCCCATTCATCCTTTCAGAGTCTAAATGTAGAAAGTCAGGGTTGTTAGTGAAGATTTCTAGAAGAACATTTTCTAAGGGGGGATAAAACTTTAACTGCCAAGTTCAGGGATTTAGGATGCGGCTTGCTGCTGAAGTAATTGGCTCTCTTAGTCTTGCATTAGAAGAGATTCTTTTTCAGAGTGTAAGGTTGAGGAGTATGAGGGGAACTCTTCACATTCTGGTAATTGCTCTAAGGGATAACTTACCTTTTAGAAAACCCGTGTTATTCAGCGGCTGCTCCTTCTTCCCCGTGTCTTTTGAGAATCCCATCAGCCATCCTAATCCACCCCCCCCCACTCTCTCTGAATTTCCCCTTTAACTAGTAACAGTTGCCTCAAGTACCGTTGCTTGACATTCTCTGTGCAGTTTTAGCAATTTATTGGTGCGGGGAGTGGTGTGTATACATTAGCACTGGGGAGTTTCTTAGGACGATGCAGAAATAATTTAACCACCATGATTTTGTATCTGCCAGAGAGTCAAGGCATGGTAGAAGTCCCTGGAAGCACGCTGTACACTGCTTGTGGCTGTTAAATTGCTTTAGCACACATACACAGGGCATGGGTGTATGTGTGTATGTGAATTGAATTGAATTAGCCATGAAATCAGAACTTTACAGCACTCCGGCATTGAAAAAACTGTCTTTTAAATTCACTTCCATCTTCCTGATAGTTAACGAGACAGATCATTTTATAATTTTGTTTTCTCTGTGCAAAGAAAACAAAAGGACAGGCAGGGTTTTCATTTGTCTTTTATGTCTTCACCCAAACCAAGAAAACATTAGGAAATTGCAAATATATTCTCATTCTGTCATAGAAAAGCTTAATGTTTTCCTCCATCAGGCACCAGTTCAAACTCTGACATTTCTCTTGGATTTTCTAGCACTAGAGTAACAAAGAGAAATATTCTGACATTAAGACACACTTCCAGATATAACTAATGCTGTCTTATTATGTGGTTATCTCTGGCTCTCCAGGGACATTTGGGGTTTTAAATAGAAATCATGCTAGACTCTTCCCTCCCTCATAATTGGGAATGTTGGCAAGTATATGGAAAGAAAATGAAGCTTTTTTCTTTACTACTTTGGTTTTTGGCAGGGGCAGACCCCTTACAACAAAGTTTCAATTAATGGAGGGGAAATAAAAGAAGCTTAACAATATATGTTTCTCATAAGAGATACTCATTGATGCTTTGAGTTCAGGTTCAAACACCACCACAAACCTAACCAATGAAGGCCGTTTATGGCAAGATGCCCAGGAAGGCCCTCGTAAGCAGAGTGAGGTTTCCTGTGTAGATTTCTTTCTGTGATTTCGGGGGGCACACATCTGCAGGAATTTAGAGGAAGTGGACTTGTTCATTGAGTTTCTCTATTAACATGAACTTCTCCTAAAAGTGTTTATTTATAATCTCCACAGTAACTATTCTCTCACTGTAGATAAATCTTTAAGCCAAAGAAACATCACTATTGAAGTAGAGCACTCCAGTTTCCTATAGTCATGTTTTGTGGTGGAATTTAGGTCTGATTGGATTTCCCCATTCCTAATGTACCCGAGTTGAGCCAGGAAGCTTGTGTTTTTCAGTCTTCACTGAGCAACTACTGTGAAAACTGTGAGAGGCACATTAGAGAATTTTACCCTATGCTAAGACTAGGGTATAGTGAAACATGTACTTCTGTGCCTCTCCCTCTCCCTGCCCCTCTCCTTCCCTCCCTTCTGTCTCTCCTCTCCTCTCCTCTCCTCTCCTCTCCTCTCCTCTCCTC
>NC_034597.1:2844388-2857795 GCF_900095145.1 Mus pahari | reverse complement strand
CCTCTCCTCTCCTCTCCTCTCCTCTCCTCTCCTCCTCTTCTTTTTCTTCTATCAATTTACAAAGAATCTGTAGCTATTACACGAATGTGTTGTATGTAACATAATAATTAACTAGGAAATAGAAATGTATCTGTCTGGCAGTGAGAGTTCTTAGGTCCATTAAATGAACTAAATTAGATGTAGATCTCTTGGTCAGGAGGCATTATTTGTCCTGTGAAGCATTGGTATACTAATGGGAAAAAGAAAATTCATTCATTTTTTTTTTCTTTCTTTCTGCTGGTGCTATTACTGCACATTCCAGGAAAACCTGGACTGGATAGCAAGTTCCAAGCTAGCCTAGACTAGAGAGCTAAAATTCTGCCTCCAAAAATTGATAATAAAATTAATAACAGGTGTGGTGGGTTGACTCCAAGATGAATGCTAGCAGTAGTTAACTGTAACTGTGTTTGAGAATACATAGGAATCGGTGTTGAGACTAGTTTCATTTCTGTCTTGACTGGTGTTCCTCTGAAAGTCAGCAGACTCACATGAAGTTCTACTAAATCTGATGACTCATTGTATGGTTTTCTGCTGACTTTGAGTAACAGTGAAGAGGGGCTATGTTTGTGTTTTAGGAAGCCATCCCCCTGCCACTTGCTTGCATCTTTCTTATGCTGCTCATCCCAGATCTAATACAGTTCTTTCTTTGTTTAGAACCAACACGCTATTTCCCCCCATCATTCTACTTTCAGCTTGAAAGAAATGGAGCCATCCTATTTGACCACTGTCTGCTTGAATAGCTCTCTGGAGATTTACTATTTTATTATTGTTTTAGAACCCCAGGCTCCAGCATTAAGTCTGACAGCTATATACTCAATAAATACTTCATTGATTGAATGAAAGTAATCAATTACTAAACAATGCAGTGAGTGATGATTTAAATGAGCCTTGAATGACAGTGAGGACGGTGGGTAAAAATGAAGATCTGGATAAACATAATGATGGTGACTCCAATGAGAAGGTGATGGTCATGTCTGTCCTGGTTTTAACCATGTAGTATGTATGCCCTTTCTGTGAATCATGCATGAAATCCCCTGATAGCTCCTCTGAGAAGGCAGAGTTATAAGCCCTGCTTACCAATGGGAACACACGTGTGAACACCAATGGCCTGTACCTATTTGACTTATAAGTCTCAGGGTCCAAATCCATGTCCTTAACTACAAGGCAAGACTGGATCCTATTTTGCTCAAAAGCATTCCCAGGCCTATAATCTTGGCTGTGTTTTTATCTAGAAATGGAAACATAAAACCAAAGGCGGGAGGACTCTTCATTTTCCTGGGGTTGGAAATCATCACCCATCTTGTTAGTAGGGATGGCCTCCAGCTGCATGCTCTCTGCTATGTGCTTGTCTGTAGAGATGCAGCAAGTACTTCGCAGTGTTTGTCACAGCACACAACATAATTATGAACACTTAGGCAGACAAATTAAACTATTCTGTGTAGAAGAGGCTCTGCGAAGTGTAATCTAAATGTGGAAGCATGTTTAGCATTGTCCAAGTGAAAGGCACTTACATCTGTAACATATTCACATATCTCTCTGCCTTGTTTTCCTGTTAGAAATCAATCCAAACCATTTGTACAAGCTGATCTGTATAATGATACACAGAATGATAGTATCTGAATATCGAGACTATGACATGAGCCAAACAGTTGAGGCAAATCCAAACTTTGGTTGGTACCTTCTGCTTTGTAGATGCCTGCGTGGAAAGACTTGGGATGGTCAAGTACTCAAGGGCATGCTGCCTTTTCAAAGTTATAAGCGAAGGCCTCCGAAGTCAGCATGCACGTAGTGCACTTTCAAACAAACGATATCTATCGGGACAAAATTGGAAGCTTGGGTTAGGCTTGCATTGCACGACAGTGAAATTTCCTGTAAGATTTCTTTCTTGGTAGAGTCTCCCTCCAGGAAGATAAGGACCCTTCTTCACAAACATTGGCCCTTTGACAGGTGACCCCCTAGGTTCAGAGAGGATCTTTTGATTATGAGTGACCAAAATGAGTTATCCTTAAAGCAATCTGATTTTTGAAAGTGAAGATTCTACTTTATAGGAGGAAAAGTCTTGTCTCCAGCCCTAGAACATATAAGGTTAATAATGAACATGCTGCAAGGAAAGAAATTTGAAAAAAGCAAAATTGCTAAGTCGGCGGAGGACTAATCAAGCATATTGTTCCCTTGATTCTAGAAGATTGCGACAAGCATTTCCTAAAGGGTGGAAAGATGTCCATGGACTACTTTTTTGGTTTACTCTGTCAGCAAACCTGTGTACTTTCTTCCCTTTGGTGTTAGTAGCTCCAAGAATTGGGGTGGGGGAAGGTGCTAGTGGTACTGCCGTCCTTCTGGAATCCACTGGCACAGGGCTCCTTGTCCCTCCGGATGGCATTTGTTTCCCCATCCTAGATGAACTCATGCTGTTCTGCAGGCCAAGGCAGCCTGGGATGAATCAATGTTGGTCTCTACTGATAACAGAAGCAGAGTTATGGGGTGGGGGTGTAAGGCAGTGGGAGAATACTCATCTAGAGGGTCTGAGGTCCTGGCTTTGATCCCCAGCACCACAAACAAAATAAGCAACGAGGAAAGTAAAGCTGCAGTAGCCAAATTCCCACAGACTGGAATTCTGTCGAATAGAGAGCAAACTCTTATGACCAGTTTAAATGCACCTGACTATCCCTGACCCTCCCTCCCCCTCCCTCCTCCACCCTCCCTCACCCTCTCTGGTCTTTCTGCCACCCACTCACCCAAACTTACCTCCTTTGTCCACCTTTCCTGTCTCTTTCTCCTTGACCCCACTTCTCTCCTCTCTCCCATTTCTCCCTTGCCCCCTCCACTCATCTTTTCTCCTTTCTTTTATTTTAAAAAAAATTTAAGGTACAAACAGATACAAAAATGAAACCATAAGCACCCAGATTTCCAGTATCCAAGGCAAGCACCTGCTCACTGGACAGATTTGCTTTCATAGTTTTGCTTTTTTTTTTTTTTTCCTTTCCCCTTTCTTTTCAAAACGCTTATCAATGGACCTAGAGTCCTTATAATTTCCTGTCTTTTCTTTCACTCTCTATTCTCTCTGACATGTTCACTTCCTGCTACAAATCCTGTCAATCTGGGTGTGTCTCAATTCATTCTTTGTATTTTTCCATATGTGTGTGTGTGTGTGTGTGTGTGTGTGTGTGTGTGTGTATCTCCACAGGAATATATGTGGTTATGTTCGTGTGCTTCAAGTTCTTTTTGTTGTTTAATAATTATTTATGATGTGAAATGTGTACTGATATGTGAATATAAAACTAACCAATTCCTTTTAAAGCCTGTTGCATACTACATATGAAACAAATTTTACTTACCCATTTCCTTTTGGGAGTGAATTTTTAGATCATTGCAAAGTTTTGTTATAGTAACAAGTGTTATGAAACTCTTCTTAGCATGTATCTCCTTGTATGCATGTTTATCAAGCCCTGCGCATCTGCCAGGTTGAATCACTATGCATGGAATATGCAATACTGCTTTTGATAAATACAATAAAAGCTCTCACTAGAATAATGTTTCAATTCATGATTCTGCCAGGAGTAATTGGAATATGACATTATTTTCCTCACATCTTGGGCAACATTGAATTTTGCCAGGCCTTTTCATGTTAACTACTTGGGATGGAAGGAAAATGAAATCTTATTATTTTAATTTCCATTTTCTTGCTGACTGCTGACTGCGCTTCTTAAGTTCATGATCCATTGTAGTTTCTTCTTTGAACAACTCCCATTACTCTGTTGTGCTTCTCTCTGTCTTTTTCTTGACTTTAGGAGGTTTCTTAGAGATTCTGGTTTCTTAGTCCATGCCTGCCAAATATGTCCCCTGGGTTTGTGACTGACTCTTAGGCACATCACTTCTTCAGATGGTTGAATTGTCTTGCTGTCTAGTTTAATCATCATTAAGAAGCCAGGAGTGTACCTCTGACCCCAGTGTGTTGCCAGTTATTTGCATCTTTTCTTCTGAATATACAGTCTAGAGCTGTCCAGTCCCCACTCTGTCCACCCACACAGACTGGCTGCAGTTTTCCCCTTCAGGTTTCCGCAGGAGATTTCTTAGTGGTCTTATCTTCAGTTTATTCTCACTGAAGAGCCAGGGAGACCTTCCTAATGCTAGCCAGTTCCTGGTCCACCTCAACTCAGAACCTTATAGTGGCTTCATACCCTGCAGCAAATAAAATCCCAAGTGATAGCAGCGGTCCATTGTTCTGAGCTGCTGGTTCCTGCTTCCCCATCCCCTGACACTCTGGCCTCTTTTTAGCAGCCATACCAGTTTCCCTTCCAATGTATCAACATTGTCAGGCACATTCTGCACCCTCTGCCTGGAAAACATCTTTATTCAAAGCTCTCTTTTTGTCTGCTTTCTGCATCTCATTCCTGTTTTGCCTGAGATGTTTATTCCTAGTGAGATCTTTCTTAATCTCCTTGTTTAAGAATGTAAACATCTCCCCAGATTCACTGCGCTCACTTCATAGGGTAGCACTCAAAACACAAAAGCTTGAGATGTCTTGTTTTTCTGGTCTGTCTGAAATCAGAATGCCATTAGGACCATGTTCCACCAAAGAAGCTCCCTGGGAATGGGTATGTTTGGGTTGTGGGGGTGGGATTCCACCTCTTGCTGGCTTCTGGTGGCTTGCTAACAAAACTTAGAGTCCCTTGCCTTGTAGAAACCTCACATTAGCGCTGTAATTAGGGGCAGTCTCCTATTGTGTCACTGTATTCATATGGTCTTTCTCTTAGATGTAAGCCACTCCTGCTGAATGTGACCCATCCCATTCCAGTATGATACCATCTTCATCTTTGTCTTTAACAATCCTATTCCATTCTCAGGACCTGGAAAATTAGAACTCTCTCTCTCTCTCTCTCTCTGTGTGTGTGTGTGTGTGTGTGTGTGTGTGTGTGTGTGTGTGTGTGTGGTGGGGGTAGGAGGTAGGGGTAGGATATTTCCCAGAGCACTTAGCACCATTTAATTACTCAAGCACATGACATTTATTTTATTTGTCTCTTTTCCCCTCTATGGGGATACAAGTAGTATGTGAGGCTTTTATGTTCGGAGATATAGAAAATACTGCATGGTAGATCTGCAGTAAATATTTACTATATAATGGATGAATGATTTCAGTCTCATTATGAGCAGAACAAGTATCATGATATGGAGAAAAATAACTAGATTTTAAAGGGAAATAATGACTCTTCCAAAAATCCCAGAGAATGAACTAATGTCTGTGACTTGAGGTTTGTTTGTTTGTTTGTTTGTTTTTTAATTTCAAAACTGGGCCTATAAAGGAAAAGAAGAGGGAGACATTATAGTAGAGAGAAACTGGTCAGTGGGGATACCAGTGAGTCATTGGTAGGCATTAGAGTCTGTTGGTCCCTTAGTCGCTTTCACATAAGGAAAAAAAAATACCCTCTAATTTGCATCCCTCCTGTGTTAATTATTATGCCCATTTGACAGAGGTAGAGTGAAAAGGCCAATTAGATTAGCAGCTGTGTAGGATCTAAACCTAGGTAGCTGTACCAGAAGCCTGTGTTCTCTGTGTTGGCTACTTTTTGTCAACTTGATACAAGCTAGCATCATCCCAGAGAAGAGAAAGGCCTCCTTAGAACCCATAAGATCTGTCTGTAGGCAAGCCTAGAAGGTAGTTTCTTGATTAGTGACTGATGTACAAGGTCCCATACTGTTGTGGGTAGTGCCATTCCAGGACTGGTAGCAGGTCAACAAATCAGAGGGACAAGCCAGTAAGCAGCACTCCTGTTGTCTATATCAGTTACCCTCTATGGGTTCTTGCCCTACCTGAGTTCCTGCCCTGACTTCCCTCAGTGACGGACTCTTATCTGGAAGTATAAGATGAAATAAACCCTTTCAGCCCCAAGTTGATTTTAGCCATGGTGTCTTATCCCAGCAATAGAAACCCTGACTAAGACATCCTACTTGTAATCAATTATAGTCATCTCTAGTGTTTCAAAGGAGAGGAAGTTAGGCGATCCACAAGTGATTTTAGTGGGTTTGACATAGAATTCCACAAAGTCAGGGAAATGTTCTTGTGACTATTATCTGGGTCAACCTTATTGAAAATCCAGTATTAGGACTGCCCAATTCTTGACGAGGCCAGATGCTGCATCTGCCTTGGGGTAGGAATCAGAATGTAGACTGGTAAAGTACCACGCTGACCCTGCCTTTGTGCAGTACTCTATGAGTCACCATAACTCCTCTGAGCCACATCCTCCTCCTGCAGAGGAATGGCAATGGTTACAGAAGCTGCACTACACTGCAGAGCCCTTTAAAGAGTTCCTAAAGCAGGCATGCCAGCTTAGTGTTCTTCACAGTTACATTGCATGACATTGTGTCTAGAAGCTGTCCAACTGCCACTGAAATGGACATTTGAATTTCTTTTTCTCTTTAGGTGCCCTGGGACAACCTGCTTGGTCACACCTCTGCAAAAACTCTCCATCTTGCACTGAGGACCCCAAGGAGGTAGTACTCATCTGCACTGTAACGTTTGCTTGATTTCATTTCTTTGCAAAGAATGTATAGAATTGACCTACTATGGGGATGCCTATATAATATTAGTCACATTCTTTTGCATATAAATAGAACTTTTATAATGGTAAGAATTTACAACTAGATTCCCTTAGAGAATTTACCTTCTCTTTGCTCCTATTTGTAGCTGCCACTTTACAGTTAGAATATAAATATTATGTCAACTAAATAAAAGAATGACTGCTGGCTTCGCTTTCTGAAGGATAGCATTGTCTTTGCTTCCCATGAAGTGTAGCTGCACTTGTACTGGATTGACATGCCATTAGATTGTTCTTCCCCCACTAGATAGGCGCACACTCAAAAAGAAATATTACATAGTCACAGAGTCAAGTTGTAATGCTGTGTGTGGCTTTGAGGATGATGGCAGAATCGCGATGAAATTAGTAGCAGCAGGATGAGTCCTCTGTCAAGGGATGTATTCTAAAAGAGTGGAAGGTTGGTATGGGGGATGTGGAAGTCAACCTGGTGGAGGAAGAAGTGAGATGGAGCGGGAAGCTCCTGTGGCTCTTCTAGAGGAGTCCTGATTTGACTTACACAGTATATGATCAGGCATGGCTCCCTGCACTCTGGTGAAACTACACAAAAGACCTGAGGCCAGGGCAGTGGTTGCTTCCCCTGTCGTCACAGAAATATCCCTGGGTGATCTGGTTTCTTCCCTACAGGCTCAGGGGCAGATGAGTCGGATTTGGCTAAACAACACATGTTGTGTTCCTATTTGCCCTTGAATACACAACCATACCCTAATTGGCTGAAAAACTATATATAAGTTTATGTATTAAACAATAAAATTAGATCTCCATCCTGATGTCCGTCTCTGGAGTCTGAATCCCGGGAATCTTTGTAGGCTCCATCTCCTCTTTGTCCACATCTTCCAGTCCCTACTCCTACAGTTGGTCTTGCTCAGAGATGGTTCTAGTGGTACTGATTAGGATTGTGAATGGTGAATATAATCAAGAGACTCAAAGACCAAGTAGAGATATCCCTTCCCTTTATGACTGAGTATTTTCTCTGGGTGAGTCCTATATGAAACTTTAAAAAAAAAAAAAAAGCTGAAGAAGAAATGGACTGGCACAGCTCAGAAGACAGTCTCCCAGGTCACAGCAGTTAGGCATGCTAGGGGAGGTGGCAATGCCTTCTCTACAATTTTCTCTGGCATGCCTTCCTTCTCCATGGCAGACTAGAAATCTGAAACTCTTTCATTTAAAACCAGCCATAAAACCTGAGACAAGCTGCAGTATACCTACCTCCCACCCCCACCCTGTGCTGTATATAAGACCAGCCTTTCATTTTTTTCTGATCCACCATGTCTAACAGTGGTCAGTCATAAGACTCATTCTACAAGGAGTTTGTTCCAAACCTAGTAAATGGAAAGGCACACGGGAGAGCCAAGAAGTTATTGTATCTTACTCAGGTCTTACTCAGGTCCCCTTCTTAGTTTAGTATGTCTCAAACCAGTAGGTCATGATCATTTTGCTCAATCATATTCCTACACAAATGTCCATTTAGTTTTGGATCTAAGCATAAGAAATGGGTTTCTCCTCAGTCCTTAGTTTCCATCGCCAAAGTTTCTCATATCACGTAAAACTTTGCATGTCAGACTTTAGGGTTGTTGCCTGTGATGCCTTGATGGTTATAGAAAGAACACACACACACACACACACACACACACACACACACACAAGCTTGTCCTTTGGCCCCACAATTCCAACCTGGTCATTTCCCCCAATATGTGGTCAATGAGTTATGCTATTCTATTTGAGTTTTAAAAATATTTATTTACATGCTTATTAAAACCAAGGGTCATATATGTAATTCAAATGGGCCTCATATATGCTGAGCAGCCCTGCTTGGCCTTGAGCTCCCCATTAGCCTGAATTCAAGTATCTCAGACATGCGTATGTCTCATGACAGGCTGTGCTCAGTGAACACCCCTGTTCCTTTCTGTTATTATGTTTCCTCCTTTAACAATATCTTCATGTCTAGGTTTTGATTGTGTATTTGTGTGTGTGTGTGTGTGTGTGCGCGCGCGCGTGCGCGCGTGTGTAAGAGAATTGAACTGTTGCTTGAACCAAAAAAACAAAGACACTTATACCTTGTCTTGCTTCCAATTAAGACCCTATCCCCTGTATCTACTTCATCTTGTATACCTATTTGGCTTTGGCTCTGCCTGCTTTCCTATCATTCCATAATCCTCTGAAACCTCTGGGTTTATGCAAAGTTTATGAAATTGGGCAGAACTGCCTCTAGAGTGTGTATTATTGCTGGACATTGTTTTGTCCTCTAAAAGTCTTCACTGAATCCATGGGGGGGGGGGCTCTCCTTTTCACTGCCTAATGTATCTGACTTCTCTTTAGTAGCTGCCTTGCCTATCCAGAATACTTATAAAACAGAAAAGAAATGCAACAACTTGACATAGAGAACCTGCACCACATGCTCCTTTCCCATGAATCTTTGCATGTAGCCTTCAGTTTTCTTGTTCTGCTTGGCATTTTAACACTGAAAGTAAAGCTCTTAAAAATGAAAGCCAGCAATTATTGGGGAGAGTAATTAAAAATGAATGATTTCCAAGACTTATAAACCTCACATATTCCCCTGTGCTTAGAAAGCCTTCTCTTTTTCTCCTAACAGTGAAGGACAATGTCTAATCATTTCAAGTGCTCCCATTTTTTGCTGTTTTTGTACAATTTGGCATTTGCTGTTCGATCTTAGTCAGCCTACTTAACCTCTGAACTCTGGTTTCTTCCTCCATGAAATAAGACTAGTCTTAGGAATTGTTCCACAGGATGGTTATGAAAGATTAAAGGATAATTCATATAGAGTTGTTAGGATGGTAACTTGCATATAGAAGCTTTCAAGACATGGAACTTATAATTACTGGACAAGACATAGATGTCACATTATCCATGGAGATAAATACCCACATTCTGTGTTTTAATATTGAAGAATTTTCAATATTTTGTCTTAGAATATTACTTGCAACCATGTAAATGAGGCAGATATAGAGATATCTAAGGCCACACAAGTAATCCAAAAGAATGTAACAGAGTACTTCATGAATAATCTTTGGAGGAATGGTTGGTACAAACCTCATTGCCTTGAGATAAATGCCACTGTGATGTGTGATGTTTTGGCGTTTAATGTTAAGCTGTGATTTTAGTCCAATCTCCATGTATCCTTGACATGGAGCACCAGGCCTGATTTCTGTTTCTTGTTAGGAATAAAATCAGGTATTTCTAGTCAAGATACTGGGTAGAGGTTAAGGAGTCATTAGGAGATACAAGAGCCTATTCCCTCAGTGTTTTCTCTGTCTCCACTTCTGGTACGGCCAGTTATGCTCTACTAGGCTAGGCATGACCAGGGAGGAAGGTTATAAATAGATCCCACCCTTGCCCTGTTACCTGAAGGCAAGAAGAACAAAGGTACCCAGGTAGGTACTTTGCAGAGCTGCAATTCAGAACTTGAAAGATGAGTTTCTATTTTACAGTGTTTAGTCTGAAGGCAGACTAAAGTTAATGTCATGTGAGCTGACCATCCCCCTATTAGAAATTTCCTGTTAGGCTTGATAACCCAAACTATAGATGTGGAGGCAGTAGTGACCACTGGAACCTGAACTTAAATTCCTGAGAAAGCCAGAGGTAGAGAGAAGCTCCTAGTTTCGTGTGTAAACCATTGTCATATTTGGGGGCAGTTCTTGGGCCAAGCTTATAAGGAGCAGGCGCATGAGCACATTTTAAAAGTGACTAAAGCAGCTGGAGTGATGGCATATGCATTTTACCTCAGCATTCGGGGCAGATTGACTACTATGACTTTGAGGCCAACCTGGTCTCCATAGTAAATTTGAGACCGTGTCTGAAAACAAAATAAAACAAACAAACTAACTAACTAACCTGAGCTTTCGACAGCTGCCTAAGAACCTGTTCAGTTCTATTTAGCTAATCTACTTGCCTATCAAAGCAGATCAGTGTTCCTCAAAGAAAGAAAGCAGAATGTGACCTTCCCTCTTATGTCACCTACATTTGTATATTCACACGATGCAAGTCAAAATGCATAACATAGAGCAAACTAAGAAAATAGGGGCAATTTTGAAAAGAAAAGGCAATTATCTGACATTTATTCCAAGAT
Source organism: Mus pahari (assembly GCF_900095145.1). NCBI lineage: Eukaryota > Metazoa > Chordata > Mammalia > Rodentia > Muridae > Mus > Mus pahari. Next base: position 2,847,079 of record NC_034597.1, on the reverse strand, counting down.
GAGCCAGATTTTGGAAGTCATCGATGTAGAGCTGTCACTACTGAAATAGAAATTTCCTGTGTGACCTTCAAGCATTTGGAGGTGACCTGGAAAAGCATCGGTAACCCTTATGATAGAGCTCTGACAACTGTATATCTTAGGCCCAGAAACAAAAACAATATTCAAATGTCTGAATAAAGAAAAGAGTCAAGGATCTGGCAGCTATATGATGAGATGGAACATGTGTAGCAGACGTTCAACTGGAGTCACAGAATAAGAAGAGAGGTAGAATTGTGAAGAAAGTATGTTTGAAAAAATATGACATATTTTTCAAATATGGTGAAGAGAGAGCCTTGACAGGAACCATAGTACTTTTGGGGAAATCTTGTCTTTTCAAAAGTGAAAAGTCTAAAAAACAAAAACAAAAACAAACCACAGCTTAATGTTTTTAATAGCATTTAAGTATCTGTGATAAGAGATGGGTAGTGATAATGTGTGTTTATGGTATACACATGAAGGCCAGATGACAACTTGTAGGAGTCTTTTCTTTCTTCCACCATGTTGTAGGTCCTGGGATTTGAACTCAGTCAGGCAGGCTTTACTGCAAAAGCCTTTTCCTACTGATGATATCATCAGCCTACAATAAAAATGATGTTTTTAAAGTAAAGTGGAGGGGGGGGGAATAGAAAAACAGTAATAATGCAAATAAAAGAACCTTATTATTTGCATAGTTAAAATATACTTTAAGAATGAAGACAAGGACATTTTCAGATAGGACAAAGTACAGGGGCTTCATTGCTGAAAGGCCTGCAGCACAAGAGACACCAAAGGAAGCCACTAAGACTGAAGTGAGGCACATCAGAGAGAATCTTAAATGTTCGGGAATGGATAAGTACATTAGAATTGCAAATATAAAATACTTTTTCTATCTTATAATCTTAAAAATATGTAGAACAAGAACAACAACATTGTCCCATGGGGTTTGTGATATAATATGTGTAGCTGCAGTACACAGGACAAGTACGGCTTAAAGATTGTGGGGTGAGACAAGGACCTCATAGATGTAAGGCTTTCAACTTCATGGGAGATAGTATAAAAGTAAACCAAGTAATGCTGTAGAATGATCAAGAATATAGACTTTATTTCCTAAGAATATAGATTTTATTTCCTAGGAGAGCCAGTAAGAAAAGCAGTCAATTGAGAAAATAGAAACTCATGCTGTTGTTGATGTTGTTATTGTTGTTTTGATGTTGTTGTTGATGTTGTTGATGTTGTTGATGTTGTTGATGTTGTTGATGTTGTTGTTGATGATGTTGTTGATGTTGTTGTTGTTGTTGTTGTTGATGTTGTTGATGTTGTTGTTCTTGTTGTTTTGATGTTGTTGTTGATGTTGTTGTTGATGATGATGTTGTTGATGTTGTTGTTGTTGTTGATGTTGTTGATGTTGTTTTGATGTTGTTGTTGATGATGATGTTGTTGATGTTGTTTTTGTTGTTGTTGATGATGTTGTTGATGTTGTTTTTGTTGTTTTGATGTGGTTGTTGATGTTGTTGATGATGTTGTTGTTGTTGTTGATGATGTTGTTGTTTGGGCAGGGATGTCTCACTATGTAGTTCTAGCTGATTTAACACCTGATATGTAGACCAGGCTGGCCTCAAACTTACAGAGGACCTCTTGCCTTGCTTTATAAAAACAATACAAAAATATTGAAAAACAGAAAGAGGGGAAAAAGAAGTAGAGATGCAAATCAAACAAACAAACAAAACAAAACAAAACAAAACAAAACCACTAAATGCAAACATTGCCCTTATATTTTGAACTAGTCTTGTGCATTCTAGTTAAAAGGCAGAGGTACCAAAATGTATTGTAAAATCATGCACAATGATACTATATTGAGAGATAGCTGTACATTTAAAGATCCTCATAAGCTTAAAGGGAACTGATGGGGAAGATGGACTGTAGAAACAATATAAGACATGCAGAGTACCTTCCTAAATATCAGACAAATGACACTTTAAGACAAAAGTTATGACCAGAGAGAAAGTATTTTACAAAAGGGTTATTGTGTTAGGAAGACATACCAATTACTGGTGAATATGTAGCTGATAAAGTTCCAAATAAAATCTGTTTATGTTTTTCTGAGTAGGGTTTCTGGAGCACTAGATCATATCAAGAGGCATATGTAGCTCACCAGGTTAGGGAAGATCCAGGGTAATGGACATCAACACAGGTATGGAGAGGGAAGTCGTTAGAGGGTATGGTGGCCTTGGGGTGACCAACAGCTTATATCTTTCTTCACAATATTTCAATTGCTTTTTGCCTCATGCAATGCATCATGTGTTTGAGCATATTCCACAATCCAGGAACAAAACAGACGCCTTTGGAATTTAATCCCAACAGTGCCCGTATTAAATTAAATTAAATGTTAAGTCTATTCTAGCTGGTGCTCTTACCCTCTTCCTGGTGACAATAGTGTTATAAATCCTCTGTACTCCCATAGCAGCTGGTGGACTCTGTGGCTCAGGTAGGCTCAATGCATTTCCCCAGACCATGAAACTGATGGGTATCAGTGTTCAAGGCCACGTTAATTTTCAAAGGTTCCCCAACCACATCACAATGAAGGAAGTTTTTCTTTTCACTTAAAAACAAACAAACAAAGCACTTGGGAGGCAGAGGCAGGCAGATTTCTGAGTTCGAGGCCAGCCTGGTCTA
>NC_034597.1:2842931-2844377 GCF_900095145.1 Mus pahari | reverse complement strand
AAAATGTGAAGGCTCTCCGAGGGTTCCATCCTTAAACTTGGACGTTAGAGTTACAAGGAAAAAAGCCTGGCTGGGTGCTTTTAATCCCAGCACTCAGGAGGCAGAGGTGGGTGTGTCTCTATGAGTTCAAAGCCAGCCTGGTCTACAGGAGGGAGTTCCAGGCAAAGCAGAGATACACAGTGAGACTATGTCTCCAAAAGGAAAAGAAAGGACCTGTGAAATGGCTTGATGGTTAAGGTTGCTGTGGTGGTTTGATTCTGCTTGGCCCATAGAGGATGGTACTGTTAGGAGGTGTGGCCCTGTTGGAGCAAGTGTGTCACTGTGGGGGTGGGCTATGGAGGTCTCCTCCTACGCTCAGGCTCCACTGATGTCAGAAGAGAGTTTCCTCCTAGCTGCCTGAGGATGCCAGTCTCTCCTGGTTGCCTTTGAGTCAAGATGTAGAACCCTCAGCTCCTTCTTCAACATCAAGTCTGCCTGCAGGCTGCCATACTTCCTGCTGTGGTGATAATGGACTGAACCTCTGGAACTGTAAGCCAGCCCTAGTTAAATGTTGTCCTTCCTAAGAGTTGCCTTGGTCATGGTGTCGCTTCACAGCAATGGAAACCCTAACTGAGACAGTTGCCGTGCCTGACCACCTGAGTTTGAGCAGGATCCATATAGTATTGAATCCTCTCAGATAACTCAGATATCAACACATGTGCTGTCACACACACACAAATACATACATACATACATACATACCCAAGAAGTTTAAGCAATGAGATTAAAAACATTAGGAACAGCTGGGCGTGGTGGCGCATGCCTTTGATCCCAGCACTTGGGAGGCGGAGGCAGGCAGATTTCTGAGTTCGAGGCCAGCCTGGTCTACAGAGTGAGTTCCAGGACAGCCAGGGCTATACAGAGAAACCCTGTCTCAAAAAAAAAACAAAACCAACAACCAACAAACAAACAAGCAAATTAGAGTATGCACTGGTGGAATTGAAGTGCCCTTCAACAGACTCCCCTGAAGACAAAGCAGTGTCTCCCTGGTGTGCGTGGCCATTCTCTAGCTGTGGTCAATGGGTGGGAAACAGGAGGAAGCTTGCTGTTTCATCTGTGACAATGGCCCAGTTCTGGATGAACTGAACACTGAGCTGAGAAGCTGCCAATCAAATATGCATTATGATGCATCTGTGTATTTCCACATGTCTATATTAAGAATAAAGACTGTGGGAAGCTAGCCTAGATTTCCCTCCTCAGTGGCAAAGGAGAAAGCCAGCTTTTATGGATCCATGCCCAAGCTGGGGAGCATTGGTGGCATACCTGATTTCTTTCTTTCTTTGTTTTTTTGTATTTTGCTTTGTTGCATACATGATTTCTAAATGAAGTATGAGATCTACACACTGAGTTTGACTTCTGACCAGCTATGCTGAGTTCATATCTTTCTCTCTCTCTCTCTTTTTTTTT
>NC_034597.1:2828146-2842920 GCF_900095145.1 Mus pahari | reverse complement strand
AGCTCACTTTGTAGACCAGGCTGGCCTCGAACTCAGAAATCCGCCTGCCTCTGCCTCCTGAGTGCTGGGATTAAAGGCGTGCACCACCACGCCCGGCTCCTGAGTTCATATCTTAAGATCAGAGCAGGCAGAGTTTCCAATGAACCTGAGCACGGGGTGCCATCTTGACTGACTTTGGAAATATTCTCTATGAGTCATCACAACAATCTAAGGAAAATTTTATTGTCCCAAATTTGAGATAAAAAACATTGATGTTCCCGAATGATGTCCTTTTAAATAAAAGATACATTTTTTCTACATTCTCTGTGTTCCAGGCAATGCATTTTAATCCCACAGTCTGTAAAGAGAGGTTCTATGTCATTTTCAGATTGTGTTTGAAGAGTCCTTGCCTAGACCCAAGTGACACAGACTTTTGCCATAGCTACCTTACCATTGTAAGTGACAAGTTTGCTTCATGTATAGTTTATAGACAACTTTCAATAAAGTCACTAAAATATAGCTACTAAAACAGGAAATAAATCTACCACTACCAGTTAATGGGGTTGCAAACATACACTGAACTGGAGGACTCACTAAGTTTTCTGGAAGACAGATCAAGGATATAAATAGCAAGTTTCAAAGTCTTATGATCAGAAAGCTTAAAACATGTCAGAAGTTTATTAGGTGATCATTAAAATCATTGACATAAAAATGATTTCTGGGATCTGTGGCACCTACCTGTAATGCTAACACCCAGGAAGCTAGGCAAGAGAATCACAAGTTTGAGACTAACCCTGACAGCTACAGTCCATCCTGCACTGCATGCTGAGGTCCTGTTTCATGACACACAATCTTCCCTTTGGACGCTTTGTAGGGTTGGACGCAACTCCATTTTACATTGATGCCGGGGTACTGCTTTCTTTCTCCTCTATCGTACATACAGGCTCATGTAGAAAATCTCAAGGGCACCAGCCTGTCATTACATATTACACACTCCAGACTTTGAGTATCTGGGGCTCATTTACGTGTTCTTATCCTGCCACGATTATGAGGAATTATCTTTGACCTCCATATACAGTGGTTGTTATTTCCATACTTATCAATCAAGAACCTGAGCTCCAAGGATCTGATAGAATTTGACCAAAAATCCATGTGTTTTATTCAGATTTGACTGTTTCTCTGTCACAAAAATGTGTATATTTACAGTCTACTGAATTCCTTCTAAAATATTGAATAATGTAATCAGTTGAGCATTATTTCCAAGAATAATTCACATTCGTAGACATTGTGAAGAACCCACATATTGTGGGTCACATTTTTTTTTCATGTGGAATGACTGATAGAATTGTTATCAAAGCGCCACATCCTCTTGACAACATCAAAGAACTTTCAATGTCTATATTTTGTTGTTAGTTCTAGGTTTTTAGAAATGAATTTCATCATCCAGACTTGAAGACTTAGAGAGTGACAGAAACTTAAGGTCACCAGGGACCTTCAGTGACAGCTTTACCAATACAGTTGGATGTTCCTCGACTGTAAAGCTTTTTAATGAAAAGAGACCCCTGAAACCTTTCTATTAATGTGCTGTGCCCTCTTGTCACTTGGAAATGAGTGAACTGTCAGCCTGCCGATTACCAGGCATACAGTATATGCTCATTAAATCATGCACCATGGGTTTCTTTGGATTGTCAAACTGTTTAATTGAAAAAATGTGTAGTGTCACTCTTATGGGAAAGAGGCAGGAATTAGAGGACAGGAGAGCTGACTCTTAACATTTTAGAGTTTGCTTTTAACTGAAGCCAGAAACTGTTCTGTTTTACAGTTTTGATTAAAGGACTTTCCCTTCTGAATTTTTCTTGTTTTGTATATAATTCAAACACTGTAATTATAATGGAGTTTCTTTGATAATAGAACTACTAAATCATTCTGCCAGCAGCCTAAAACAAGGGGAAGGGCTTGCTTTGTGCTGTAACTTCAAGGCTTATTCCACTGTGCTGGGGGAACTGTGAAGGAGGAGATTCTGGTGGTTTTTATCTCAGCAAACCTCTGCTTCTGTGACTGCATTGTTAAAAGTCTAGGCCTCGCCTTCACTCTGGTGGGTGGGTTGGGCCTTTCTGATTCTGAGTACCCTGAGGCTGTTGGTTCTCTCTAAGATAGTTAAACTCCAATGCCTGAATTCCACCCTAGACTGAATATATCCGTATCTTTTCTAATGCTTGTCACTGCTAGAGGTGCGAGGGTGGGGTGGTGGGCAGGACTCAGTTGTTAAGGGCTCTTTATAGCTGATTACAGTGTGAGCCAATGTTGAAAGAAATTGTCTAAATTGATTCCAGTTGTTCAGTATCTCAGGTCAAGATACCAGCTCTCTCTTGACCACCAGCTGTGATCAACTGCACACATCAGCTAAAATTCCCTGCAAGTTAGACAGCTGAAGGATTTCAACAGGTTAAAAGCTTGAGTTCTGGGCTAATGTGTGCATTAAATGAGGTTCTCTAGGGGTAGAGCCCAAGAATCTCTTTCTGGCAAGCACTTTAAGGTAATTCTTGGCACTGAGCTTTGAGAACGTGCTAAGGAAGCAAGGTAATCTTCACAAAAAGTTCTTCGGAGCTCCAGGTTACAGGAAGTCTGTGACAAGATTCCATGTTGTTTTGGTTTTCTCAGTCTAGATTTGTTCATCTGGTCTGACTATTATCACACTTATAATAGCATCAGCATGGTTTGACACAAAGCTGTCACATCCAGTAGCATATAACACTATAGCATATATATATATATATATATATATATATATATATATATATATATATATAACACATCTAGTAGCATAGGGCCCATCCCATAATGGTTTTGAACCTCCATGTATTAGTTCACCAGAGGTGCAAGGTTCAGGGCCTGAGCCCTGACAACCCTTAGAAGCAAGGCTCACCCACCTTTCCTCAAAAGGTTAATAGAAGAAAAGTCTTGAAAAGAAAAGAAAATTTTTTTCCATGTGGTCATACTGGGAAGAGAAACACAGAGGTCCATGTACACACACACACACACACACACACACACTAAACCCTTTACCTGCCCAGCTCATGAGATCTTGGTTTAAACAGAGGGCAAGAAATAGGCATACCAGACCAATGCTGGTCAAGGTGTAGTCCAACTTAATTTCTACCAGTTTGTGTCCAGTTTTCAAACCATGTGTTGCTCTTCTTCCTGGGAGACAAGCCCCTGCTCGGTCAGGCTCCAGGTTTCATCTTCTTCCAGCATGGGAATCCTGGAGAAATGCTAGGTTGTGGGGACCATTGTTGCAGTACTCTGATAATCTATCTAGATAGTCTGTCTAGAATCTCTTCATCTCTACTAGGAACAATCAGATGTTCACCAGGGCCTAATGACTGGAATCAGTATATTTTTGAATGGCCTCTTAAGAATGAAAAGACAATTTTGATTTAAGCATATGGAGAAACAGCAAAATCAAAACAAGTTGATACTGAAGTCAGCAAAGTAAAGCATTATGCTATTGTTATTAATTACCGAAATTAAAAATTATTCAACCACCTACTTTTCACAGCTTATGAGTTAACCATTTTTACTCCTTAAGTGTTACTGGAAATGCAAGATAATTATGGTGAAAGCTTAGCTAATTTTAAAATTAAATTAAATTAACTAAATTATATGTAAGTATCCAATTTTAAATGCAAAGTATAAAATATTTTCTAAGATTTCAATCATGGAAATCACTTATCACTTGGTGTTATCTAACAGCAGAGAGTAGACCGTAGATAATGACAGTGGGTAGACTGGCATTTTGACCAGGACTGCGTAGATATGCACACTCCCTGCTCTCCATTCAAACTTAAATGTGCAGTTTAAGGACACCATGTATCTGTACAGTGCATACCCCAGTGTAAAGTATCAGCAGTGGGAGAGAGGGAGACAGAGGAGAAGTGGAGAAAGGGATATAAAAAGGTACAAAGACAGGTAAATAAGAAAATGTCATAATGAAGCTCATCATTTTCCATAGTAACTAAAATAATACTAGTAAAATAATTAAAGACTATTTAGTTGTCTTGGGCACCATTCTCATTGACAGAGTTATTAAATATATGCAGGAGCAGACTTTAAAATATAATTGAAATTAACATTATTGTTCACCTTCCTGCTTTAAAGAGTTACAAAAGATAAAAAGAAATAAATGAATACTTTTAGCAACATATTACATTACCTCTAAGACTCTAAGGCTTGTATCAGCATTGGGCCCATCAGGGAACACTGGATGAGAAAGACTGGGTAAATGGTACTTCCTGCCTCTTACTCACAAGTGGTACCCTGCTGGTCACCCCTTAGTGATGGCAAGGATAGTGAGGAACAGCACAGGGATAACAGGAAGGAAGCAGGATCATTGGGAATTTAGTCCTAAAGGCAAACCCATGCTTAAAGCAAGTGTGTCAGTCTCTCTACTGTTTTCACACTTTGGATTCAGATGCAAATGAGCTCTCAGTCTCAGGACCCCATCCTTAGATGAGTCTTGCTAGGGGCTAGCTCTTCACTAATGTAAGAGTAACAGGTGTATTTACCAAATACAATGTATTACCTGCTTTCAGAAAAAAGAACAAACAAATACATTGGGAACCATTAGTTTCAGGGGTTGACCCCAAGATATATGTGGTAGTTTGAATATGTTTAGCCCAGGGAGTGAAACTTTGGAGATGTGGCCTTGTTGGAGGAAGTGTGTCACTACAGGCATGGCTTTAAGACTCTCCTCCTAACTGCATGGGAGCCAGTCTTCCCCTAGCAGTCTTCCGATGAACATTTAGAACTCTCAGCTTCTCCTGCACCATGCATGCCTGGATGCTGTCATGCTCCCACCTTGATGATAACAGACTAAACCTCTCAACCTGTAAGCCAGCCCCAATTAAATGTTGTCTTTATAAGTTCACCTTGGACATGGTATCTGTTCACAGCACGAAAACCCTGAGACAATGAACCTAGTAGAGAATTAGCAGTTTATGTGAGAAGTCAAGAGAGATGGTTCTGTGCTTAAGTGTTTTCTGCTCTTTCACAGGATCTGAGTTTGGTTCCCAATACCCACATGAGATGGCTCAGAACTGCCTTTAACTCCAGCTCCTCAGCTCCAGGGGATTTGATGTGTTCTTCTGGCCCCTGTGAATATCAGCTCTCATTTCCCCTTTATCCTCACTTCTCCTTGCTGTTGATTTTGTAAAATTTTCTTTATTCTTCTATTTACCTTTCTTCTTCCTTTTTAAAAATTAGATATTTTCTTTATTTACATTTCTACTGTTATCCCCTTTCTTCATTTCTCCTCCGAAAACCCCCATCCCATGTTCCCTCCACCTGCTCACCAAACTACCCACCCCTACTTCCCTGTTCTTGCATTCCCCTGGGAGTCAAGCCTTCACAGGACCAAGGCCTCTCTTCGCTTTGATGGCCAACTAGGCCATCCTCTGCTGCATATGAGTTAGAGCCATGAGTCCCACCATGTGTACTCTTAGGTTGGTGGTATAGTCCCTAGGAGCTCAGGAGTACTGCTTAGTTCATATTGTTGTTCCTCCTATGGGGCTGCAAACCCCTTCAGCTCCTTGGGTCCTTTTTCTAACTCCTGCTTTGGGGACCTTGTGCTCAGTCCAATGGTTGACTGAGAGCATCCACCTCTATGTTTGTCAGGCACTGGCAGAGCCTCTCAAGAGACAGCTATATCAGGCTCCTGTCAGCAAGCACTTGTTGGCATCTACCACAGTGTCTGGGCTTGGTGACTATATATGAGATGGATCCCCAGGAGGAACAGTCTCTGGATGGCCTTTCCTTCAGTCTCTACTCCACACTTTGTCTCTGTATCTCCTTCCATGGATTTTGTTCCCCCTTCTAAGAAGGACCAAAGTATCCACACTTTGGTTTTCGTTCTTCTTATGCTTCATGCAATCTGTGAATTGTATCTTGGATATTCTGAGCTTCTGGGCTAATGAACACTTATCAGTGAGCGCATACCATATGTGTTCTTTTGTGATTGGGTTACTTCACTGGGGATAATATTTTCTAGTTCCATCCACTTACCTAAGAATTTCATGAATTCATTGCTTTAATAGCCGAGTAGTTCTTCATTATGTAAATGTACCACATTTTCTGTATCCATTCCTCTGTTGAGGGACATCTGGGTTCTTTCCAGCTTCTGACTATTATAAATATGGCTGCTATGAACATAGTGGATCATGTGTCCTTATTACATGTTGGAGCATCTTCTGAGTATATGCCTAGTAGTGGTATAGCTGGGTGCTCAGGTAGTACTATGTCCAATTTTCTAAGGAATCACCAGACTGATTTCCAGAGTGGTTGTACAATCTTGCAATCCCACCAGCAATGGAGGAGTGTTCCTCTTTCTCCACATCCTCCCCAGCATCTGCTGTCACCTGAGTTTTTTATCTTAGCCACTCTGACTGGTGTGAGGTGTCATCTCAATGTCATTTTGATTTGCATTTCCCTGAAGATGAAGGATGTTAGACATTTGTTTAGGTGCTTCTCAGCGATTCCAGTTTCCTCACTTGAGAATTCTCTGTTTAGCTCTGTTCCCCATTTTTTTGATAGGGTTATTTGGTTCTCTTGGGTCTAACTTCTTGAGTTCTTTGTATATATTGGATATTAACCCTTTATCAGATGTAGGATTGGTAAAGATGTTTTTCTGATCTGTTGGTTGCCTTTTTGTCCTATTGAGAATGTCCTTTGCCTTACAGAAGCATTGTAATTTTATGAGGTCCCACTTGTCAATTCTAGATCTTAGAGCATAAGCTATTGGTGTTCTGTTCAGGAAATTTTCCCCTGTGCCCATGTGCTCAAGGCTCTTCCCCACTTTCTTTTCTATTAGTTTCAGTCAATTTTTCATAGAGTTAGAAAGAACAATTTGCAAATTCATCTGGAATAACAAAAATTCCAGGATAGCAAAAACTTCTCAACAATAAAAGAACTTCTGGTGGAATCACCATCCCTGACCTCAAGCTGTGTTACAGAGCAATTGTGATTAAAAACTGCATTGTATTGGTACAATGATAGGCAGGTAGATAAATGGAATAGAATTGAAGACCCAGAAATGAACCTACACACATATGGTCACTTGATCTTTGACAAAGGAGCTAAAACCATCCAGTGGGGAAAAAAGACAGCATTTTCAACAAATGGTGCTGGTTCAACTGGGGGTTAGCATGTAGAAGAATGCAAATTGATCCATTCTTATCTCCTGTACAAAGCTCAAGTCCAAGTGGATCAAGGACTTTTGCCTTTTTTCTTGATGGCCTGTCTTAGAATTAAGCTTCCTGAAAGCAGATTTGGTGGCTATGTTTACTCAGGAATCCACTGTGAGACTGACAGCAATAGTTGTTCTGCTCCCCTCACTGAGCAGTCAGGACTGGTACAGCATCAGGGACAGGACACAATGCTGAGGCTGATTTAGTCAGGAGATATATTGGTGAATCTCTTTTAAACACAGGCATCTAGAACTCCAAGGGCTTAGGAAGTGACTAATGGGATAGAATGTTTATCCAGACAGATATTTTTAAGAGTCCCACAGCATCAAAAGATGAAAATACGATAGGATTTGCATTGTCTAGAAGTTGTATTACTCTGAGATGAATAAAATGGTTAATTGTTCACTTGAAAATGTCTATCCTTTTGGAAAGAGACCTGCAGACATCTTGGCAATACTTCAATTGGTTAATAATTGAAAGTAATGATTGGTTGATTGGCTAGAGAATGTAAAAAGGGCTAATAGCGTCTCATTTTCTCCTTTATTATTTCAGATGAATTGGTAAGTCATGAGAAGGTATAGAAAAACTCTGGGTCCACTGGCTAGATAGTCTGAATTAAAAATGGTGGGGTGACCAGATATTAATGTGGGTGCTGTCTTCGCTGTGCTGTGGGATATTCCACTGTGATTATTTTGGGTCTGACACTAAGCTCTGTTCTTGTTTACTTCCTGGGAGGGTGTCTATCAACTCTGCTATAGTTGTCCCTTTGTGTAGGTAGGTTATGTTGCATTAGATCTCATGGTATGCAACTTCCTGTCACTCTCCAAAGTCTTATAAAAGCCGGAACATCTCCTTCATTGAGGGGATTGTTTGAAGGGTCTCTCTCACTAAAGGCCATCCATCAGTTGTCTATGCTCTCTAGCTCTCTAAGGCTTCACCATGTTATTTCTGCTTTTTCAACAGTTGCCTACAGATGAGCCAGTTACTCATAGATGAGGATAAAAGGTCTGTACTCTAGATGAGGAAATAAAGCAGGTGCATAAACACTGTCACTCACTTGTAAAAATGCCCAGACTAAAGTGACTGACTGCAGCTGATAGGGCAAGGAGAGACTGTGGTGAAGCCAGCATCAAAGGAGGGCTTTGAAGCAGAGACAAAATGTGACCATGTAGAGCTAGAAAATGAGAGAGGGCAGTTGAAGGGGGTGCTAGCGGAGGCCTAGAGGTTGAATTCCTGGGTAGTTTAGAGTTAAGTATAAACTTTTCCCTAAATATGTAATCTACACAGGGAAATGTTGCAGTAAATCTCCAGCCCAAATACGCTCCGGTAATGAAAACACAACTCAGTTAATATGAATAAATGCTGTGCTCATAGACTGGGCAGATCTACCGCTACTCTACCATCTTCCACATCTGTGAGACCCTTTAGAACGTGCAGTTTCTCCGGGCTATGTGTTTCTGCCCAGCTTTTCTTCTTCCTCCTCCTGTGTCCTCTTCCTTTTCCATTTTCTCCCAACCTTCAGCTCTACCTTCCCTTTATCTGCCCAATCATCAGCTCTCTTTTATTTTACAAATTAAGGTGGGAAGCAGGTTTACAGGAAATCACCTGAGTGCTGACTCATTCCTTGTTCACAACCACTCACAGGAGAACGGAATTAACATCAAATATAATTAGCTCCAGGGCTATCCACACAGGGAAACTTTTGTCCACAGTCATGTCAGACTAATGTTTACAATCGGGTGCATATCAAGTTGACTGTCTATACTCATATCTGCACAAGGTAGATAGTAACATTATACTCTGTAGATGAGGAAACCTAGGCATAGCTAAGTTAAATTATCTACTAATCCATAATACATGCAGGAGCTGGGTTTTGGCCCACATATTTTTTTTATTTTTTATTTTTTTTTAATAAAGGCTTGTGTAAGGGAGCCCTGAGAATCTCACTGAAGCGCGGAGAATACCAGGATTGACAGATTTCTAAATGAGGCAAGAGGTGTCGTTTCAAATGGACAATTTCACACCCTTCCTTGGGCCAAGAGAAAGGGAGATCCCCACACGTGACAACATTGTTGGGACATTGCAGTGTCCTAAACCGTCTTCCTGCAACTTAGCAGCACTTTGAGCCCTCGGTGGAGATAAATTGTTGGTGCAGGGAAACAAAGGTGTTTTTTCAGGCGCTTAGCTGCCCTGGGCAGCCAGGACAAGGTTATGAAAGAACCTTTTCTGTTTCTGCTGCCTTCCGGGCTTGCGTCCTTAGTGAATCTGCTAAAGCAAAATGGAGTTTGTTAGTAGCGTGTCATCTGAGGGTAGCAATTAGTTGCATGTGTTTGGTAGGGTGCCAGCCCCTGGTGCGCCAGACCTTAGTGCGGGAGCCACTGTTTGTCATGAATTAGTCTTTAAAAACAAGCAAGGTTTTAAAATGGAGCATGCTAATTTGGGTTTCACTAACTCCTTCCGAAGAAGGGTAGTCCTGTTCTGTGCCAGCTGGCCGACTTGGCATTTAGAGGGAAGTTGGGTCCTTACCAAAGATCGCATAGCCCCTCCCTCCATCTTTGGGAGCAAAATGGCCCCAGGAGCTGAGTGGGCAGAAGCAGCAAGGTGAACGAAGGGGCAGCAGTGTTGGTGATGGCAGCCAATTGACTCGCCTGGGTTCTTACTAACCCCACCTTGGGAAAGGACAGTGAGCCTGCTTTTCCCAACTCACATGGCCCAGAGACCACCCATTCAGTGACTTCCACATAAAAGGCTCCCTCATCCAATGCTTATACACTGTGCCTTTTATCTAAGCCATGCTTAAGGGATTATCACTGCAGCTTTTAACTTCCCCCAAAATGCTGAATGAAAGTGAATAGGGCGGAAGAGTCCTCAGTGAGAAACTGCCCCCTCCAAGCCCAAGATGCTCACAAAACCCCTAATCACCATTTAAGAATGCCATTCTGTTTTTGAGGTAGCTAGTTAGAAATGGAATGTCCTCATTAACTGTTACTGTGTGTGTATACATATGCATATACACATATACACACATATATTCGATCATTACCAGGGGTCCTGTCACATGCACAGAATACAACTCAAGGATGTAGAATGGAGTTGGTGTCATAAGCTCAGGCCCTGGTAACTTTAACAAGACACCACCGTTTCCTATCGAGAAAGCACAGTCACATCATCATCTTCTGACTCTTTTACTTCAGCATCTTCCTCAAGAAAGATTTAATGGGTGTGGCCTTTTTAATAAAACATTTTTTTCAGGTAATGATCAGACCTTGAAAATGGGACCTTGCTTATTTACTTATTTATTTCTGTTTTCTTTTGCCAACATCTCTTTGTCTCCAAATAGGATCATTCTGTATGCTGGGGAAGAGCCCTGCACCTAGGGAGACAGGAAGGGAATGGAAATAAGCCTCACATCTCTTCTGAAGGTTGGGCTGCTCGGAATTAGTTGTTGCTGTTTTGTTTTGTTTCTGTTTGCTCGTATGAATTTATCTCTTCAGTAGATTGCTGAGACGTCTCAGTTGTCCTGGTTACAAATGTGCTTTACATTAAATTTGGGGTCTGTTTTCTCTTTTCTTTTTTTGCTTTGATTTCATCTGCTTATTTGATTCAGCCCCTCTCTTCCTCTGAAGGCAGTCTATTAAATCTACTAAGAAGCTGACAATTCCTGAGATTCCTAACCAGAAAGCTTCCCTGACAAGACAGGAATTAGCATTGGGGGACATTACAGAAGGACACTTTGAATACTTGAATACTGTCAATGGTCTTAAGTGGGGTATTTAGTTTGCAAGGCAATCCTTTCTGCAGTCTATTTAGATGCTTATTTAATATTTTGGATCTCTCCAGGACAATGTGTCGCTTTTATGAAGAAAAGCCAATAATGAGTGCACCAAGGCTTTAATTTATGATGTCTCCTACAGCGTTGCTGGGATCTTACTTGGGATGCCTGTGATTATGTCTGTAAACGACAAGTAAACCAGCTGGTATTTGTTCTGAAAGTGTTCCGAGAACACCCTCCTGTTAATGGCCGATGGCTTGACCTGGCATCTGGTAAACTAATACGCTGTCATTTTCACCCTGAAAGTCAGTACAAATCATTAAGAATTTCTCAGCCATTTGTGTCCTTCTCAAATCTTGAATACACCAATTACCACAAAATTATTCCTATTAGCAGCATGATTGAATGATACTAACCTGACTGGAACTTGTTGGCAGGGTTTCTCTCATAATGACAGTAATGGACTGAGCAGTTGAGTCCTTGCTGGGCTCCGTTAAACAGGAAGGTTTGGTAGTACATGTTTGTGAGCCCTTGTGAGCAGCATCACCTAATCATGGGGTGAGTTCCAGGGAACACACGGCTTGTCCTTTTTCCCCAGCATGAGGAAACGCTCTCATCATGTTTTAATTTAGTGGGGGATGGAATCTCGGCATGCCTCTAAGCATGGAATTCAGAGACCTCTTTTTAATGCAATCATTATCATCGAAGAAGAAGCTCAGGCATGTCACGCACTCATGATAGACAATGTCTGCGTTTTAATGAAATATTCAGCACAAAGAAAATGCTATCCGTAGCTGTGACTTGGAAAAATGCACAAAGCCCAAGATCAATGCTTTAATTTACTTTTCTTTTTGCCCAATCTAGGTACATAAGGTCATGTGAGCTATGTAACTGAAAATGCCTATCAGGCAGACAGTCCAAGATATAAAATGCAGGCCAGTGGGAACTCCCCGTGCCCCATTCCCTGCAGTTCTGGCAGGGCTTCTGGACGGGAAGGTATCAGGTGGGATATGTTCTGCAGTGATCTGAAGAAGCTAGAAAATGCCCAGAACACTTTATGGCCAGTCCTATTTTGTCTTGTGTCTTTTATCTCTTTGAACATGGTTTTGGAAGCTACCTTAAGTAAGATGTGACCCAAAACTACACCTTGTTTGAGCTTCAGTTTCTTGTCTAAGGCTCCTCCAACATGCTGGATGGGGAGAAAAGGCGGACTGCTCCCTGGAAGAAAAGCACTGGTAACCCATGAGATAATCCTTGGCCAGGGGGACAGGAACTGTGTTTCTCCATTCCTATGTCTGACTTAAAGCACCTCTCAAACACATTATACAATTATTTACAGACACACACGTCCAAAGCCCATAGGTTTTCTAAAAATGTTTCAGTAGGTTCCACCACAGTTCACCCTAGTTGCTAATTTTGAAAATGAATTTTGAGAGCATGTGCGTAGTGTAGGGAACAGTGATATCCTCCACCAATAAGGCCTTTGCTGGCTCTCTGTACCTATGCCTCAGCTGCCCAGTCATCTCAAAGAATTAATTCTCACTGATGGATGCTACCTTCCATAGAAATACCTGAGAGCTCTGTCTGACTAGTGCCTGGCTGAGATTAACAAAGGGGACAACTATGGTCTGTTCACACCCACAGAATCGCTAGTGTGATGAACAAGGCTGAAGTTCAAGTGAGACCACAAATTCTTGGTTTTTCTGATGGCTGGTGGGTTGTCTTTCTTTTTTGTGCCCATCTTGTGGGAGTCTGTTATCAGTAACTAATAGAATGCACATCCCGGGGTGGGTCTACACCAGGGGAAGCCATAGCTAAGACAAGGCCTGGAGGAAAGATGTAGTGAGTGGGATAGACGTCTGCCAAATGCTACTGTGAGTAGATAGGGAACAGATAGTACTGGGGGCAGGGGGGGTGCGGGGGGGCAGGCAGGAATGGGAGTGCACAAGATTGGGAAGGTTGGCAAGAGCAGAGTTTCAGAAACCACCCTATGCTCTAGATGAATTTGTGTCATGAATATAAAAGACAGTAGTTAAAGAGTTTTTAGAACAAAGATGATAGTTTACAATGTATTTTTTTAAATATTACTCTGTTATACAGAAATTAATTGGGAAGGGCAAGACTAGTTGTGGAGAAGACAATAAAGAGGTTTGATAATCTCATGTCTAGAGACAGTGAACATGAATGAGGTCTACTAGACTCTAGAACTTAGCACTTGGTAACTGTTGAATCTGGGCAGTCAATAAGGTTTTTCTTATCACAAAATTATAAATGGAAACGAGGTATAAACCATGTTTCTGAATGTTTCAAAACTGTAAATCCTAAGCTGTTACCATAAAAATATTTTTAAGGACAAAAATAAAAGAAAAGGTAAAGCTATGACTTTTATATCATTAAAAATTATATGGACAAATACAGAGTAGATGCTCACAACCATCCATTGGACTGAGCACAGGGTCCCCAGTCAAGGAGCTGAAGGAGTTTGCAGCCCCATAGGAGGAACAACAAGATGGACTAACCAGTACCCCAAGAGCTCCCAGGGACTACACCACCAACCAAAGAGTAACCCTAACCCTAACCCTAACCCATAGCTCCAGCTACATGTGTAGCAGAGGATGGCCTAGTTGGACATCAATGGGAGGAGAAGCCCTTGGTCCTGTGCAGGCTCTATGCCCCAGTGTAGGGGAATGCCAGGGCCAAGATGCAGTAGTGGGTGAGTTGGTGAGCAGGGGGAATGGGGAGGGGATGGGGGTTTTGGGAGGGGAAACCAGGAAAGGGGAAAACACTTGAAATGTAAATAAAGAAAATATCAAATAAAAAAATATGTGGTGTTATTACATCATGGGCTGTTTTTTTGAATAACAATATTTGGATGAGGACTTTAAAAAGAAAGATGGAGTTTTAACTTATGATATACTCATATCAAATAAGTTAGTTTCTTATCTTTATCTCATTGTAATTGTTATAATTTAATGTCTTCCATTTTTAGACATACTTCAAGTCTATTGACAGTTATGATCTAATATAGGAATCCTACATTAAAACCCTGGGTCCAAATATAGCCACTCCATTAACTTAATGCGTTGTCCGTGATTTCCTGTGTGACACAGGGCTGTGATGAGGGTCCATGAGCCCCAAATATGTCCTAACTCATTCTTTGCAGGGAAGCCTGCTGATTTCTATCTAAAGAATTAAAAACTACACTCGATTTGTATTCAACATGTGGGCAATTTAAATATATGTTCATCAAACTTAAAGTTAGAAAAGTTAAAAAATATTTCATTTTTTGTCAGTAAAGTCACATTTCTTGTAAGTGTGCAAAATGCCAAATATGCTGACCATTATTAAAATGTTTAAGCCAAATACACTTAGATATACTTTGACACTTTCATTAAATCTTAATATTTTCTATAAAATTAGAAGAATTTCTGTTTTTTTTTTTTTTTTTTAATCATTCCATCTAGGTGCCAATGTGAAATCTCAGGATCAGATTTCTCCCATGAATACTGTAACTTACATGTAGTCATAGAAAAGGACAAAGTTCATTTCTTAGTTTCAGAATGTGCATTAGCTCCTGGGTATGGAAGTTGTGAATCCTGCCCAAGCTTGAGCAGCCTCTGGAAATGTGGAATGGAGTTAGCAGGTCCCCCAGAGAAACCTAGTACTTTTCATGACTGAGTCTGAGACTGCTTCATGTGTGAATCCAGTGTACTCTTGGTATCTGAGATGGAGATAATAGATCTCTCTCCCTCTCCCTCTCCCTCTCCCTCTCCCTCTCCCTC
>NC_034597.1:2823339-2828120 GCF_900095145.1 Mus pahari | reverse complement strand
CTCCCTCCCCCTCCATTCCCCCCCTCTCTGCCTAACCCTTTATGATGCTCAGTCTCATGTGCCCCCAAAACCAGTGGTTTCCCACTATCTGTACTACCTACATTCCGCAGCCCTGCCTGACCCTCACGGCCAGTTGCCTCTTCTTCAGTGAAATGGGTCATGAGAGCTGAGAAATGCTTGCTAGACTGTTCCTCACTTGTAATAGTAGGAGTTTGGACTCTGCCTAGCTGATGAAAGCATCAGACCCCAGTTCCTGGGCTGTAAATGTGCTTTCTCATTATTTGGGGTAGGGATGTACTTGTGATGGGAAGTTCTCTTTAAAGTATGGGGTTCAGGATATATACAGAGCCATACAGTCCATGTGTGAAATTCAGATAACCAAGGAAGTATAAATGGAAAGAATAGAGCATTCAATCCCAAAGTTCACATGAGTAGACCAATAATCCAGAATCAGTAAATGCTGGCTACATGATGCAGAGCTAACTTTAGGACTTGACAATGAGGAGGTATATTGTTATGGCCTTTGGAAATTTTGTACCACACGACTATAACAGGCTACAAAAACGAATTAAAAATAATCACAGGGAATTTTGAGAAGTTTGAGTAGTAAGGGCCCCATCTTCAGAGCACAATGCAGTAAGTCAGAAACTGGAACAATATGAATATTGAAGCTTTCTTTATAAACAACTGTGAACTCAAGTCAACCTTAAAACCAAACTTAAATAAAAATCCACAAAACACTGATAATAGCAATAGCATTTAAAATCGTGGGCTTCAACCAGAGCTCTGCTTAGAAGAAAATCTATAGTGTGAGACACTGACTAACACATAAAAACAAACATCCAAGCATTAACAACACAGTTAAGCACCTGAGGTAAGAAAAGAGCAGCTAAATACACAGGGAGTGCAGCAAAAACAAAGGCAAAACCAAAAATAAGGTTTCTGATTTAAAAATAAACCTAGTGTCATAAATGCAGATGTCTTCATAATCTTACAATTTGTGTGTGTGTGTGTGTGTGTGTGTGTGTGTGTGTGTGTGTACAAGAACATATGGTGTGGCAGGGAGGTATGTGTGCCCCAGAGCCTGTGAGGGTCAAAGGATAATTTTGTAGAGATGGTTGCACGAGTTGAATTCAGGCCTTCATGTCTGTGCAGCAAGCGCCTGGCCTGGATGCCCTGAGCAAGCGCCTGGCCTGGATGCACTGAGCAAGCGCCTGGCCTGGATGCACTGAGCAAGCGCCTGGCCTGGATGCACTGAGCAAGCGCCTTGTCTGGATGCACTGAGCAAGCGCCTGGCCTGGATGCCCTGAGCAAGCACCTTGTCTGGATGCACTGAGCAAGCGCCTGGCCTGGATGCACTGAGCAGTTTCTATGTTCTCCTCCTGTCACAAAGGGTTTCTTCTCGGAAGTAAAGGGAACTAAGGAGAAAGTCTGCCAATAGCATAACCAAAAGTGCGGTCAAGCAAAACTAGACAAGGCTTCATGGCATGAACCCACTGTGGAAAGAAAGGTCTCTGCTAAAGAAACATAAAACCTTGGGAAAATGGCCTGCTGGTAACTTTGAAAATCCTCCCTTAGTGAGATGTGTGGTAGATAAGTGTGATGGTTTGTATATTCTTGGCCTAGGGAGTGGCACTATTAGGTGGTGTGGCCTTGTTGGAATAGCTGTGGCCCTGTTGGAGTCAGCGTGTCATTGTGGGTGTGGGCTTTGAGACCCTCCTCCTAGCTGCCTAGAAGCCAGTCTTCTCCAAGCAGCCTTCAGTTTAAGATGTAGAACTCTCAGCTCAGCCCACACCATGCTTGTTTGGGTACTGCCATGCTCCCACCTTGATGATAATGGACTGAACCTCTGAACCTATAAGCCAGCCCAAATTAAATGTTGTCCCTTATAAAAGGTTCCTTGGTCACGGTGTCTGTTCACAGCAGTAAAACCCTAAGACAGTAAAGAAGCTAAACTTATCCAAGGAGAGACATCAGGAGCAACTAAAGCAACCTCGGAAGAATCTGAGAGGCAAGGTCATAGGAAGAACATTCAATAACAAATGAGCTTGAAGATTCACCAAACAGATGATAATATTATTTTACATGGCACTAGGTAAGATTAGTTTCATATCTTCTTATACAAAATAATATAGACATCTGATAGGATATGTTCTGTATTAGGGAAAAGTCTCCAAGACTTTTAAAAGGAAAACACAAAACACTGTGTCATTTGCACTACCGTTTCAGTGTGTGGGGGGTTCAAATGCTTGCAGCTGTCATATCTGTAAGGAACACAAAGCCAGCCGGGCATGGTGGCACACGCCTTTAATCCCAGCATTTGGGAGGCAGAGGCAGGCGGATTTCTGAGTTCAAGGCCAGCCTGGTCTACAAAGTGAGTTCCAGGACAGCCAGGGCTACACAGAGAAACCCTGTCTTGAAAAAACAAACGAAAGAAAGAAAGAAAGAAAGAAAGAAAGAAAGAAAGAAAGAAAGAAAGAAAGAAAGAAGAAAGAGAAAGAAAAAGAAAGGAAAGAAAGAAAGAAAGAAAGAAAGAAAGAAAGAAAGAAAGAAAGAAAGAAAGAAAGAAAGAAAGAAAGAAAGGAATACAAAGCCACTGAAACCGTGGTTGCTTCTAGGTAAGAGACTTGGCAGGCTGAGACAGGTCAGAGGCAGATCCATTGTAATGTATATGTATGTGTGTCTATGTATATACATCCTCTTGAATGCAATACTGTGTACATGCATTAAGTAATCTAAAATTATATTTAAAAAGGAATAAAACTGTCCATAGCAGATAAAGACAGAAAAGTGTGGATGTGCTTTCATGCCGCCATTGTGGCAGTACCAAAACACGATGTGGAGAACTGTGACTCACCTTCACTATAGGCAACATAATTTAAGTCAAAAGCTAGTGAACCTATGAGCATGTGCAGTTACTAAAGAGAATGTCAGCCCTATGCAAACGCTGCTGTTGCCAAAGTGCGAAAAGAGGTTGGACTCACATTTCCTCCTGCTCAGTGCCCACATTCAGCTAACTGAGAAGTGTCTGGACCACCTGCCCGTCATCTGCAGGAGCAGTTAGACTCCTACTCAGTAAATCTAAACCATTGTCACTCACAGGTCATCTTGATTTGAGAAATATTAAAATGGCAAGAACTAGGCTCAGCAGTTACAAGCCATTGCTGCTCCTGCAGGGGACCCTGTTCATCTCCCAGCACAGAGAGAGCCATCACAAACATCTGTAACCCCAGTCCCAGGGGATG
This sequence comes from Mus pahari, assembly GCF_900095145.1. NCBI lineage: Eukaryota > Metazoa > Chordata > Mammalia > Rodentia > Muridae > Mus > Mus pahari. The sequence continues at coordinate 2,824,875 of NC_034597.1, read as the reverse complement.
TGGGGCCTTCTTCTTGCCTCTGTGGTCACCAGGCCTACATGTGGCACACACACACACACATAGAGGCAAAATATTGGTACAAATAATATGAAAAAAGAAATCAATATTTTCAAATGAAAAGAACTGTCTTAAGATCAATAAATTACACGCTCCACTACTCCAGCTGCCATTCTCTCAGCAGCTGTTTCTCCCTTCCCTTCCATCCTTTCTTCACCTTTCTGTCTGTCTGTCTGTCTTGACTCCTGGGGATATACTTTTATACACACTGTATTTAGATACCAAGGTAAGTAATTTTAAGTGAAAAAAAAAAGCTCAAAAACTAAAATAGCTTGTTTTGTAGTCCAAATTGTTTTTCTTCTATTGACCCAGTCTTATGTAGCCCAGGCTAGCCTTGACGTTTCTATTGGACAGACGCAGGTCTTGAACTCCTGACCATCCTTTCTCCACCCCCCCATCCCAAATGCTGATATTATAGGCATGAGTCAATGTTTAAATAAATTCAGTGTGTGTGTGTGTGTGTGTGTGTACACATGTGTGTTTCTTACAAGAAAACTCTATGAGGGTCCCTTTTGCTTTTTTGAAGAAGTAACTGTAGGCACCTATGGAGGTGGTTTTGAGAGAAGGGAGGCTTTGGTTTTTCCTCTTACTGTGTCACTTGAATCCTCATTCCTTATTCACCCACACAGTTATTTTAAGGTGGCAGGAGATGTAGGCCACTGCGAGTTTGGCTGCAGCCGAGGTATCAGTGTTCATGTTGTGTCTTTCTTAATACAGCACATTCCTCTACCCTCGTCCTGACCCAGGACCAGTAAGCTCCTTCTCTTTCCACCAGCCTGGAATGGTGCCATCCACAGACACATAGAGGAGCATCAAGCACATGTTTGGTGGCAGACATGGATGAAAACAGCGTCCCCTGCCTGCCAAGAATTCAGTTCCATCAATGACCCACTTGCTTGCTTCTCACCACTTCCTGAGCAGTTTCTCTTGGAGTCTCTAAGAAGTCATTCACTGCTCGTCTTCTCAGTATTCTGAGATGGGACATTTGTATACTACTCTGAATGTATGGACACTTGAAACATTTTTGTTATTATATATATTCATATTATTGTATTATCTTATGAGACAGAACCCAGAGTCTCATTTATACTACAGTAGGACTCTACACTGAGCTATATCGTCGTCCCCTGAAAAGCAATGTTTCAGTATATGTGAGTGTGGGCTTTGGAAAAGAGCCCAGTGAAACTATCTTCGAATGTAGGGAGGAGGAACACTGGCCATTCCTATGTCTTATAGTCATGAAAAGTCCTCTTCCTTTTTAAATGACCAACTGTATTCCCTGCATTCTAGTTTCAGTAAAGGACTGCAGGGTAGCAGCTGTCCTTCAGTTTCCTGTACGTACTTGGAGTTCATTATTCAGCTACTCATAGCTAATGTATTATGCAAGTTCTTAACAACTTCGGAAGCTCATCTTGGTAAAGCACAGATTAACAATTGTGTGTGTGTGTGTGTGTGTGTGTGTGTGTGTGTGTGTGTGTG
>NC_034597.1:2809588-2823309 GCF_900095145.1 Mus pahari | reverse complement strand
AGAGAGAGAGAGAGAGAGAGAGAGAGAGAGGAGAGAGAGAGGAGAGAGAGAGAATGATTGTTTTATTGAGGGAATCTCAAGACTGAATCACTAATGACTGGAAAGAATTCAGCCTGTTTTATGAGGAACTCCTCAGCAGAGGGGTCTCTGTGGACAAGCGAATTACCCCAAAGCGCCTTGCTTGTAGATTGCCGTGGTGCCTCTGAGTCCAGAGTTCATTGTCAAATACAGCCTGTCATTTGGCTGTAGTTTCTTTGCATTTTTAATCCTGTCCATTATCTCAGTCCCTCATCTGCAGCAGGTATGCAGGTTGCCAGTGCGAATGAGCATGGCTCTTTTGTAAATATTTATGCTCCCTGGGTTGTCTGTTTATCCTCGTAATAGTCAAAGCATTTATAATCCTACTGTCTAACCTAAATGTGTGCCTACATTTAGAGTCATAAGTTTCTAGATTGGAGTGGCTCTTGACAGCACAGTTCTAACTGTAACATATTGTATGTAAGAGAATGCATGTGCATGCACACTTATATACATAGATATTTATTCTCACCCCCACAAACAGGGTAATTTATAGCACAGCACACTTACAGACTTAAAAAGAAAATTGTCCTACTTCAGGAGTAAACAGGAAAGTGATTTCTCTGTCCTGTAGTGCTTGGTGTGGGGTCAATCAAGCCCGGAGCCTAGTGACTCTGCCATTAGGGTATGTATACCTTACTTTTCTGTTGCTGCAATAAAACACCACAGTCGAATGTGATTTATACAAAGAAGGGTGCTTCTTGCTTTTTGCTTAGCATTCCAGAGGAGGGCATGGGGGTGGGTGAGGGGCAGGAATAGAAGCAGGTGGTCAGATAAAGAAGCTGAGAGCCACAAAAAGACAGAGTGAGCTGGGGAAGAGGCCAGGCGGTGATCTCTCAAAGCTCACCCCAATGATGCCCTTCCCTCTAGGCAGGTCACACAGCCTCCTCAAATAACTTCACTCACAGGGATCCAAGTGTTCAAACACTGGAGCCTGTGGGTGGCTCTCACTCAAACCACCAAAGAGTGACTTCCAGCAAACCGTAGAAAAGTCACTGGATTTAGCCAGGTTTGGGAGCAACTTGACATATGCAAGGTCTTGGAAATGAACTACTTGGTGGCTCTTGATGAGCATCAATTTTGTTTGTATGCATGTGGATCAGGGAGACTGCATGTATGTGCATGCTGACTGCCGGCCGAAGCTAGAGGTGAACTCAGCATTGCTCCTAGGGAACCATCCCATTTTCCCTTTGCTTGGCTTTTGAGTGTTTTGCCTCACTTACGGATGTGCACCACAGATATGCCCAACATACAGGACTTCTGGAACAGAACACTGGATTCCCTGAAACTAGAGTTACACATGGTTAACCACCACACAGGTGCTGAGAACTGAACCCAGCTCCTCAGAGAGTGATCGAACCACTGAGACATCTCTCCCGCCTAGACCTGGCTTTTGAGAGAGGATCTCTCACTGGTCTGGGAATCATCATTGATTAGGCTGAGCTGGATGACCAGCAAACCCCAGAGAGCAGCCTATAGCTTGCTCCCCAGTACTGGAATTACAAACCCTCACCACTATGCCAACATTTTGTGTGGATTCTGAAGTATAGAGCTAGGTCTCATGTTTGCACAGTAAGCACTAATAAGCCAATCAGCTAATCAACCCAAGAAAGGAACGGCTGCTGAGAGAAGAGGCCTATATGACAACACAGAATGCTTTATGGTACACTTGTAACCTGTTTACAAGGTGTAGCTGATTGGCAGGCATCATCAGTCTGTCTATCTTCCTCCCTCCCTCCCTCCTTCCTTCCCTCCCCCCTAACCCTCCTCCTTCCCTTCACTGATATTTTTGAGACAGGGTTTCTCTGGGTAATGGCCCTGGCTTTCCTGGAACTCAATTTGTAGACCAGTCTGGCCTTGAACTCACAGAAATCCACCTGCCCCTGTCTCTTATCTTCTGGGATTAAAGGCATGTACTACTTGGCCAGATTCATTCGGCCTTTATAAATGAATCTCTGGGATTGGAATATTTTTCTTAGCACTAGCCTTCACATTATCTAATGTGGACAGTCTGTTAGTATTAGACAAACCTTATATTTATTTTTCGGCTCAGGTTGTGTTCCTGGTGATTTAGACACATTGCTTTTACATTTTGACATGATCATTGGTTTCTCGTGTCCTGGAGGTTTCTAAGATTCTTGAGGTACAGAACTTTCCACATGGTGTTCAGAGCCCATTGTGTGTTTTACTGGGGTGCGAGATGAGTTGCTAGGATTAGAATATTCTTCTTAGCACTAGGCTTCTTCGTTGCTCTTTTTCCAAACTTGATAAGCACCTATGTAGCCTACAACCAAGCTGTAGAGACAGTAAGGCAGGGAGTTGGGGCTAACATTTCTCTGTTGCCCAGGAATACTTGAAATTGCCACATGGGGTTATTTGCGAGTAACCTTGGTGGGCTGCAGTCTGTCTGCTTTTTCTTTGATGTTTCTTTTAGCTGAAGATTCCTGCCTAATGGGCTTACCTTTGGGAAACTGTGAGTTCAGGGGTGAAGGGGGAGTTGCTGTGTTTAAAGCAGAGGGAGAAGACAAGGGGGAACCCCTTCAATAGCAAACCTCCTTTTTGTTTTTCCTCATCGTCCCTGTCCTGTTACCCCAAACACCTCCAAACCAAGAGGCAGTAAATCAGCTAGGATAAGTGCTCGCCATGAATTCAGGAGGACTAGGGGTCAGATCCTTTGCATCTATGTAAATGCCAGTGTGTAGCCACCCACCCATAATTCCTATGCTTGGAAGGCAGTCATATGGGATCCCGAGAGCAAGGTGGCCAGATAGGCTAGTTATAGACAAGCTCCAGGTTCATTCAAGACCCTGCCTCAGTGAATGAAGTGTAGACCAAGAAAAGAAGATTCTAGATGTCTGTCAGACTTCAGCATCCATGCATGAGTGCCTGCAGTGGACCTCCATACGTCCCTAAGCCCATCCTGTGTTCCTTGCTTTCATGCTATGGGTCAGCTCTTTTTAGGGTCCACTAATGCACAGCGGCAGGTGATAAGGTAGACGCTTGAGAAACCCCACCCTTCCCTTCATCACCATCAGCACAATCTCTAGGAAGACACTGCAAGAAGGAGGCCTGCAGGTTATGAAGAGGGGCTGTCACGTGGCGGCAGCCGATCACCTGCAGCTTGTCTGTTTGGGAAGAACTGAAAATTGATTAGCAAGGCTAAATGTCAAGGTACATTTTATTGGAGTCATCTATGCGTATTTGGAAGTTGTTGTGATATATTTGAATCTAATGTGTATTAATATGTGGGCAAAGGTTAATTTTGACTATTTCTGTGTTGAGACGCTCCACTTGTCTTTCCTTCCCAGCTTTGTGAGATGTGTGTTTCTCACTTTGGTGGCCTGTCTTTGACTTTGGCGCATCACTAATTATGCACGCAATTTTAGAACGACAGTGACATGAATACGAAATATTAATAAACCAACAAGACAAGCAGTTTTCAAAAATCACATTATGTGTACTTACTGCTTAACTGACCTTTTCTGCAGTTACTTACATCTTTTAAAAATCCATTTAATTTCAAAGCCAGAATATTAGCCTATTTATATGTAAATTGTCTTTAATTCACGCATTGATTTAGAAGACTAATCCAAAAGATCTTTCACTGAGAGTGACCTTTTTGCCCTTATTCTTGTGGGAAAACTCTGAAGTGGTTTCTCAGTGACCCCCCATCTACCTGTGGTACAACATGCGTCAACTTGAGTCTCCATAAATCATTCACAATTGTACACTTCTCAGGCAATACTGAATTATTAACAAGGTAATTGTTTTGTGTACTTGCCTAGTATGCATGGGGCCATTCGAAGGCAGGATTTCTGTTCTTCATAGTATCACTCTAGCTATATCTTTACCCAGTAATCTTACTGGAAACTTCTCAAAGAAATAGGATGTGTTATCTGAGCAGAAACAATGGTTCTTGGGGACTTTCTCTGAAGAACGTTGGTATGAGAGAAGTCTTAGCTTGTATTATTCTCTTCTATACGTGGCATAGAATGCAGAGGATCTCAAGATGATAGATGGGTGGATTAACTTCCACAGTCAGGTGTACATATAACTCACTTAGCTTTCTGCTCTCTTTGTTTCATTAATCTTAGGGAACCACTGTAACTAGTGATTCAGAAGTTCTCTTTCATCCGGGAATACATGTACACCTGGATTGTCTGTCTAGTTCTTGTCATCATGGGGATGATGCAAAGAATTGAAAGCTTGCTGTATATGGAACATGTACTGGATAGCTTTGTGTCAACTTGACACAGCTGGAGTTATCACAGAGAAAGGAGCCTCAGTTGGGGAAATGTCTCCATGAGATCCAGCTGTAAGGCATTTTCTCAATTAGTGATCAAGGGGGGAGGTTCCCTTGTGGGTGGTGCCATCTCTGGGCTGGTAGTCTTGGTTCTATAAGAGAGCAGGCTGAGCAAGCCATGGGAAGCAAGCCAGTAAAGAACATCCCTCCATGGCTTCTGCATCAGCTCCTGCTTTCTGACCTGCTTGAGTTCCAGTCCTGACATCCTTTGGTGATTAACAGCAGTATGGAAATGTAAGCCAAATAAACCCTTTCCTCCCCAACTTGCTTCTTGGTCATGATGTTTGTGCAGGAATAGAAACCCTGACTAAGACAGAACATTTGAAGCAAATTAAGATGGCTGTGTATGTACACATTCATGTGTGTGAACAAACACACACACAACGTACACACAAGCACATACACTGCACTACATTTGTGCTTCCCTTCCAACCTTCTCCTTTGAAACAGAAATATCTGTCAGACCTTGGATTTACTTCCATGTTTAGAACAGAGTCTTACTCTGTAGTCCTAGCTGGCCTCTTATAGGTCAGGCTGGCTGGGAACTCAAAGAGACCCATTTGCCTCTGCCTCCTAATTATGGGGACGAAAGGAAGAGGTCATCACACCCAGGCTTCTGTTAGACTACAAACCTAAGGTGATGGATAGGAGGCCATGGATGCCCAGAAACAAAATGTAAATGTGTATTGTGAATTTGTATAAATTGCTCCACATTAAATGCCATTCTTCAGAGGAAATTTTCATTTAGAGCATAATACGCCCCGATTCTGCCCCGACTCTGGAGAGCTACAGCCCTTGATCCACATATCTCCCTCTGTTTAGCACCTATGTCATTCTGAAAGAGATGTTTGTTTATTTGTTTGTTTGTTCATTTTTTTGTGTGTGCTAGGGATTGAACTCAGAGCCTCTATTGGGGCGGCTAGCATTCCACCACTGAGCTATATCCCCAGCCCACAAAATGACCAACTATATAACAAAACATGTACATAGCCAATTCTCATTTTTCCTGGTAATTATAGTCCATAAAGTTGTCACAGCCACTGAGTTAGTGAATAGTGAGCCATAGCTTTCTTACAGACTTGGGTTCCCATGAGCCTTTGGCCAAACATTTTTGTTAACTGATCAATAAATAAACTTGTTTCATATTCCTTTTTGTTTGAAGACAACTTATTTAACCTACACTTGTTTCATTAATACCAATGGTGTTGAACTCAAGACTGACTGTAGCTGTCAGTCACAGGCTTCTTGCAGTGAGGGCACTAGTTGTCACTTCAGTAATGCACATAGGGGCCATTTGAAATATTGCAGTCACCAAAAGCACAAAAAGATGAAAAGGTAGCACCTAGAAGAACACAAATGGATGCTTGTTCATAGGACGAGGCTGAAGGGGAGTCTAGGGACCTGTCTGAGTTGTCCTTCCTTCTTTGGAACACGTGTGTCTCATGACAACTTCATCTCTTGGAATGTCAGCAAACCCCTGAAAAAGAGTTAAGAGAATTGATTCTGGGGTTACAAATAGATCACAAATTGGTGAATTGGAAATTTTATGAATACAGAATCTATAAATAATGAAGATCAACCATGCATGTGTATATATTTATTTGCTTGTCTCTTCACACAAAGCTTATATGAGTAGGGTTGATGCCAGAGCCTGATGGGCCTCCACCCGTATTATTACACAGGTACAGACAGTTGACCCAAGAGTTGACTAATTATGACAATGGAGCCTTCTAGTGAAGCCTGTAACAAAGTACTCTGGCTGAGGGTACAGATGAACTTCTCTGAGTAGTAGGTTGGGAAATACTGTCTTCACTAAAACAAAACAGAATAAAACAAAATAAAGCAAACAGAACAAAAGACAAAACAAAGATCACAAAATAGCAACAGTAAAAACTGGGAATATCTATTAGACTCCTTCACGTTTTATGTGTTTTCTCTTTTAGTCAATGGTATTTAAATGAAAATGTATTTTTCATTTTATGAAGGCATTTTTCTTTATACCTGTGACAAGCTTTTACCTATAAGCGTCAGTGCCTACCACCAAGCCTAAATCCAGGGCTTTGAGTTGTGCTTATTGAAATCTACCTCATCCACAGGCTTCTAGAGCATGTGAGAGGGCTGCTCCTGCAGATCCAAAGCTGCAGACTCTCCATCGCACAGGGCAACAACAGGCTATCTGAGAGCAGTCCTGGTGAAGACCCAGGATCGATGGTGTTGCAGAAGCTAGAGATCTCAAACCAGACCAATGACTCATTGCAATGAACATTTACAAGTAAAGATGTGTGGACAGAAGGGTATATTGTGGGACACACTATGACATATATGACACACTACAGTTTCCATGATGAGATGTTTTCTATACTTAGTTTTGGTTCATGTATTTCTTTACTTGTTTATTTATTTTATTTTGAGGGGCAGTTACCAGGGCAGAGGGTGGATCTGAAAGGACAGGGAGATGACTGAGACTGGGGTACATGATTTAAAATCACAAAGAATCTATAAAAAGTTTTTTTTTTTTTAAAAAAAGAAAGAAAGAAAGAAAGAAAGAAAGAAAGAAAGAAAGAAAGAAAGAAAGAAAGAAAGAAAGAAAGAAAGAAAGAAAATCCAGCTCTCTGTCATTTGGTCTGAATTGTAACTGGAGATGCTGAAAAACCCATTTATGCGCAGAGAGGGCAAGGTATATTTCCAGGATCCAGGTCCCACTCATCTTCAAACTGTCCTTTTCCTTCTGTCTTGTCTGCCTCCTGCCTCTTTAATTTTAATTTCTGCCTTGTTTTCTACTGGCTTCTTCAATGATGATTGTCAGGATCTCAGGGAGAAAAAATACTTTCTGGTTCTACCTGGGGTTATAAAGGAGATGGCAGCCTGCCTGGAAAATGGGAAGCTGAACAACCAAATAACATTCTAAGCTGTAACACTCTGGAGTTGTCTACTACTGGAGGATAAACCCAGAGAAGCTGGTGAAATAAACTAGTTTCAAATTAACTGTGTTGAATTTTATCACTTGATATTTTCATCTTTGAGAGATGGCTACATGGTCAAGAGTACCTATTGATCTCTCAGAGTACCCAAGTTGGGTTCTCAGCACCCACATCAGGCAGCTCCAGGACCTTTGGCACCCACTTCTATTCCCAAGTGTACTCACATACATGTGATATGCATATACATTAATAAAAATAAAAAAAATGAATATGGTTTTTAAAAGGTGTTGCTGCTGTTACTTGGGCCAGTGTAGTTATTTATAGGAAGGGCTCTTGATGGAGTAGGGAAATCAGCTCATTCATTCATTCATCGTTCATTCCACAGTTACATATTGAATCACTACATTGGGATATTCTGTGCAAGACTTGGGTGCTACAAAGGTCAAATAGGCACATAAACCTGGGTCTTGGAAGTGATTTGGGAACATTACATCCCAATCTTAGTGACAATAGCAAAAACAATGTTATGTTGCAACTTTTAAACAAAGGAAATAATCAATAAAATAAGAAGGTAGCTTCTACAACTAAGCCCTAAAGGTAGGTGATTTCGTGAGAAATGGATGTGGAACAAACATCTCTAAAATCTGGGAGGTGTCAACATCAGCCGCCAGGAAAATCACAAGATTTTCACACCTCACACTGTTGGGGTGTCTTGTCATCACAAATAGATAGGACAACTGGAAGGAATGTAGAGGGAAGAGGCTCCCTGTGTGCCATTTCTGTGAAGTCAGGGGATACTGCTCTGGTCAAAGAAACATGCTTAATACTTGTTGGCCCACTGTGGTAAAATGTCTGGCTGAGGCATCGCTAGAGGGGATAAGATAGTTTTTGGCTGTTGGCTTCAGTAATTTCCATCTGTGATGGCAGAGAAGGCTTATCAAAGTGCTGTCTGACCTTTTCTATTTAGGAGGCAGAGACCAGCTCCAGAAACACATTCAAGCCCCAGGGACCATCCGAAGGACCCAGTTCTGCCAAGCAACCCCACCTCCAAAAATTTAACATCTTCCCCAAATAGGGCCACTAATTGGCACCAGATATTCAAATATATGAGCCTTCTTTGGAAATAGCAAATACAAATAGTATAGAGATTTCTGAAAAAATAAATATAAACCCAGAACCATCAGTCCTATTTCTAAGTATACGCATATCTTAGTTAGGGTTTCTATTGCTGTGAAGAGACACCATGACCACAGTAACTCCTATGAAGGAAAACATTTAATTGGGGCTTCCTTACAGTTTCAGAAGTTTAGTCCATTATTGCCATGGTGGGACATATTAGCATGCAGGCAGGCGTTGTGCTGGAGAAAGAGCTGAGAGTTCTACATTTTGATCCACAGGCAGCAGAAAGAGACTATGTGCCACATTGTGCATAGCTTGAACATATGAGACCTCAAAGCTCACCTCCACAAAAGCAAACTTTGTCCAGCAAGGCCACATCCACTCCAACAGGGTCACACCTCCTGATTGTGTTACTGCCTTTGGGCCTATGGGGGCCAATCACATTCAAATCACAACACCAGAATGAAGTCAGTGTCACACATGCTCTTTGTGGCATTATTCTTAATATCCAGGGCATGACAACAACCTAAGTATCCATTGTCAGAAAAAAGAAATTGTGATAGATAAGCATGATGAAATACTATACAGCAACAAGGTGGGCAAGCCTAGAGGACATTAAATAAGCTGATCATAAAAAGAGAAATGTAAGCTCTAAAAAGTAAGAGTCAGATACATCTAGCAGGTCACGGGGGAAAGTCAGGGAATATGGGTCAAAAAGTGCAAAATTGTGGTCGTATAGAATAATTAATCCAAAAAGTGTCTTTTGGAATGACTAAGAGTGCTATATGCTGGAAGTTTGGTTAAAGAATAGATGTTATGGGTGGAAAGCGGCGCAGGTAGTAAATGAAGTGCTTGCTGCACAATGTTAAGGGCCTAAATTCAATCCTTGGTACCTGTGTACACAGCTGGGTATGGTGGTGGGTACTTGCATTCCCACCAAGGAGACAGAGATGGGGGTGGCAGCCGGTCTCTGTGGCTAGCTGGTTCTCAGACCTTGAAAACAAGGTGGGCAGCTCCTCAGGTGAAAAGGCCGGAAGTTGACTCTCTAGCCACCACATACACAGGCGGACCCCCACACATGAACATGCACAAACACAAATAGTTGTAATACTTTTTTTCCTTAAAAGAATAGACACTGGGTAATCTTGCTACATACATATAGAGGGTGACTTTGTGAGGTGACATGTAGACCAATTTGCTTGTCTGTGGTAATCATTTCACTATGTGAGTATGTCAAAGCACACTTTATTATTATTTTTTTAAGACACCTCTTCATGTCTATCATAGCTCAGATATGTCTGAAGCACTGGGCTGAAGAAATTACCCAGACACTGTGCTTTTCTATGGGGTAGAGTTGAAAGGACACGAAGGTCAGTTTTCAGACACAGCAAGAGCCAAGTGACAGCAGGGAATAACTATTGTATGTTGCCCATCTTGTATCGGGACACTGACTATGGCACAATCAATCAGGGAGGTTCTCTCTGTGGAGCTTAGCGCTGTGCTGTCTGCCTGCAGCAGAAGAAATATGCTCATGGGCTTCCGTGGTCCCTGGGTTCCAGTACATGACAGCCCACTCCGACCCCCATTTTCACAGAAGAGCTCAGCCCTCATAAAGTGAGGACAGCCTACCATCATTGCATGGCTGTCTTACAATTCTCATACCTGTTGATTTGGCTTATAATTTTTAAAGTTTTTTTAAAATTTTTTGTGTATGAATGTGTCTTCCTACATGTACGTGTGTGGACCAGTGCATACCTTGTGCCCAAGGAGGTCAGAAGAAGGCATGAAGAGTGGAATTAAAGAGAGTGTGGTGGGAACCCACCCTGGGTTCTCTGCAGGAATAGCATATGGTTTTCAGAAGGTTCATCCAAAGCCCCAGCTTGGTAACTTCAGTCATTATGTAACATTCTTAAGAACCCACTTGCTGACTTGATAGGTAGTTGTTCTGTATTTTCAGTGATTTTTTTTTTTTTCTGGTCTGTAATTTCTTCACGCCTTTGTTTGCCTGGCGTCATACTCTGTTTGACACATGGTAAGCTTTTTGGTGAAGGATAACAGGACCAAGTGCTTGGCTAGGGCCCCACTTGTGACTACTTTTGAAGTTTTAAGCTGATGAGAATGAGCGCCTGTGTGCATTTCTCAGTGGTCTGGCTTTCTCTCTCTTGGGGATTGAGAGCAGATTTGAAGCCACTCAGTCCCTAGGAGCCTGAACTGGTCTCCCTGACTTTTCAATATTGCCCACTGTGCTTGTCCCTTTTAGAGAAGGTGCTTTCCAACCTATAGCCTGTGTTCAGCTCAAATGATGATCTGACTTAAAGGTGCTTTGCCGAGCAAAACAATATGAAAAGGTTTGAGTTGACTGAAATAGTTACGTGGGCATGGTCTTCACTGATACAGTTTGGAAAACATGGTGTGCTTCCAGTGACAAGATGTTTTCTGTACAGTCCTCTGCGTCCCCTTAAGAATGAAATTAAGTAAGGTGGGTGAGATTCTACACTGTGGACCTTGATGTATTATGATGTCACCATGAAGGTAATTTTGCCATTTCCACATCTCCCTTAGGCCCTTCCATCAAACATGGAAACAAATACAGACTGAAAAGTTTACAGTTTGTTATGATGGCTTAGCCACATCCCATGTTAATGTTTATTGTGTAGCAGGAAGAGTATTTAGAACCTCCAGGGAAATTACCAATCAAGACATTTACTGAAGGCAACATGACAGGGCAGCTTTGTGGCAGGAGATAGCATGAAGCCTGCAGTTGGACTGGCACTGTGGGATACTAATTAAGCTTGTAACAAGACCCAACTGCTCCTTTGTAGCTTTAGTCCAGGCTACTATAATCTAGTTCCCAAGTGAATAGACCAGAAAGCCAAAGGGTGAATAGTTTAACAAAAAGGAATCAGATGATTATCTTGTAAACTGGAGGAGTGATGGTATCGGGGCTTAATTGGATAGCTCTCTAAGATGGTCAGGCTCAACTCAAGCCTTAAAGCACTTGCCTGGTTGTTTACAAGATGTCGGATTGGTTTGATTCATGAGAAAAAGCAAGTGCCAAATGGTCACTGGGATCTAAGAGATAAAACCCAGAGAAAACAGCGATGTTTCCCTGGCTCATAGTGAATTCCAGAGAGAAAACACCAGGGAGAAAGACTTAATATAGCGATGACAGAGACTAATGGAATGAACAAGGCGTGCCTCATTAGCAATCAAGAAAATTGCATTGACAGGTATTAAACACTCATATGACCAGGAGGAAAATGGCTTGGGAAATGTTGAGACTTAATTGGACACAGAGCTAGAGAGGGCACTAATAAATAGATATTCTTGGCTTTGACCTTGGGTTAATTACTGGGTTTTGATTTGTCTTTGATTTTGACCATCTCAATGCAGATTAAAACTCTTCCCATCTGTCCCTTGAAGTAGTGAATAAAGCTCAGTCCTTTTACCCTGAATTTTCTCAACAAACTCTGTATCTAACTTAATTTTCTTTTTTCTTTACAATGCATGTGTGTGTGTATGCACCTGTATGTTTGTGTGTGAGTGCAGGGCAACATGTGTGTGCATGTTGTGGAGCTTGTACCACAAGCTTCGGTATGGTGTCATCCTCAGGAATGCTTTCTACCTACTTTGAAACATCATCTGTTACTTGACCGGAGCTCACCAGTTTAGACTAGACTGCCCAGCCAGCAATCCCAGAAAGATTGTTGACTCTCACTGTCCCATCCTTGGGATCTCAAGCATGCAGAACCACACCTGAAAGTTATATTTGGGTTTGTGAATCAAACTCATATCTCCATCATGCTTTCAAGGAAGTGCCTTACCAGCTTAGTCATCCTCTTTTTGATTATGTTTTATGGTGAATAGTAAAGATTAGAGAAATACAGTGCCATTACTTTGCCCTCTGGGCACTTAGTTGCTACTTCAGTGGTGATCTGCATAGATCTTGGTATTGTATTATTAACCAAGGGTCTGTGTACAAACAAATGCCCACCACCCTGAGCACCACTGAAATACTAGTTTCCAGGCCCACAGACAGGATAGCCTGGATACTTAATGGTTTAACATGGGCTGGAACAGAAATCTTTGTAAATTGTGGAATGCCACTTGTATGGTTTCCCTTCGAAACACTGGTAAGCATGTACCATAGAGTCACAGCTAATCTGCTATTGGCTGCATTGGGCAGACCTCTGATTTTCCTGCAGGAGTGGAACCAAGATTCCACTACAGATTCAACTTCGTGACACTTGAGTCTAATGCAAAATTGGAAAGGAAAGATGATTTCAAGCAAAAACAAAATACTCCAATCTGGTGAAAGGGACAATTTTGCATAAGAAAGAAATCCTTAGTGTTAAGGTAAACTGGAAGCTGCAGCTGATGTAAAACTATCCTTGCTTTGGGTAGATGTGGGGTGAAGCAGGACTGGAAATCTGAACACTGGATCGGAGTCTTTTGTTAATTAATGCATCAAGAAACATGCTGATGTCCTTCTATAAGATGACGATTGAAACAGTTTTCTCTAGTTGTTCTGTGTGTGTGTGTGTGTGTATGTGTATATGTGTGTAAATGTGCACAAATGTACACATGCATGCACAGACCAGAGAAACATGTTCCAGGACAGCAGGGCTTGGTCTGCAACACTCTCCTTCACTATCACATGTCTTCATATCCTTTGTGACAGATCTCTTGCCTAATCTGGAGTGCACTGTGTTTTCAGGCAATAGAGTGCACAGACGCTCTGCTACCTCTCCTGTCTCCCTCACACTGCTGAGGTTACAAGCACGTGCGGCAGTTCCTGGCCTTTGCACGGGTGTTGGAGTTCCCAAGCGCTACCCACTGAGCAACTTTGTCCCCTCAGCCCTCTTCTAGTGCTTTCCCAGTAGTACTCCTTAGTGGCCTAGCTTACTTTGTGTTGCTGACCACCAACATTGATACCTTCTTCTGGATAGACATGACATGCCCTGGACCACTCTTGCTTGAGTTTTGTATCTATTAGCCAACTTTGTTTTGTTTGTTTGTTTGTTTGTTTGTTTGTTTTTCGAGACAGGATTTCTCTGTATAGCCCTGGCTGTCCTGGAACTCACTTTGTAGACCAGGCTGGCCTTGAACTCAGAAATCCGCCTGCCTCTGCCCCTGAGTGCTGGTGTATTAGTCAGGGTTCTACTGCTGTGAACAGACACCATGACCAAGGCAAGTCTTATAAAAACAACATTTAATTGGGGCTGGCTTACAGGTTCAGAGGTTCAGTCCATTATCATCAAGGCAGGAGCATGGCAGTATCCAGGCAGGCATGGTGCAGG